>NC_051070.1:110507207-110741524 GCF_004664715.2 Peromyscus leucopus | reverse complement strand
ATGCTCCATCATATGTCTCTGTTAAAATGAAACAGTTTTTTGCTTATTACAATATAAAGCATATTACAGGCATACCACATAATCCTACAGGTCAAGCAGTTATAGAAAGATCAAACAGAACTCTAAAGGATATGCTAAATAAACAGAAATGGGTAACAAAAACTCCAGAAATAGACTGCATAATGCTCTTCTAACTTTGAATTTTCTGAATGCCAATGAGAAAGGAACAACAGCTGCAGAGAGACATTGGATAATAGAAAAAACTACAGAATTAAATCAGCCTATATACTTTAAGGATGTGCTGACCTCAGAATGGAAACCAGGGTATGTATTACATTGGGGACGAGGTTTTGCTTTTGTTTCTACAGGAGAAGATAAGCTGTGGGTACCATCAAAATTGATAAAGGTTCGATTTGAACAAGAGAGACCTCTTAATTAGAGGAGGTGATAGTTCATCAACCAGCATGAACATCCAATTTAAACTAACTTGTATCAATAACACATGCCTTTTCATTTAATCAGATAATAACTTGCCAAAAGGAAACATCCCCAAAATTAGTCTTGGGGAAAGGTTTTTGTTAAGGTTAAGGAATCTGAAGAACACTGGACAAATGAGACAACTGAAGAAAAGGGACAAATCATCTATCCCAAGAAACAGAGTGAAACGGTGTATGGGTATATATTATCTAAAAAATTTTTATGTCTTCCTAAATGTTTGTTTCTGCTTTTCTCTAAAGATTTAACACTATTGGTTTTCTAATAGTCCCAGTTCAATTAAAATTTAAAGCTGACTTTGGAGTTGGAGAATGGCTCTCTCCTTCTTTAAAATCAAGCATGTTGTTAAAAGGAAAATGCAAACTCCCTGTATCATGCCAGAATAAAAGAGCCATCTTCTGCTATGGTACAGGACAAAAGCAAAATTAATTAAGGGACTATTCTATTACTAATCTCAACTCTTTGATTCTATTCTGATTCTTTAAACTTTTCTCAAAGTATAAATTTTATATCAAAATTTACAAGATTAATATATATATATACATTTTAAACTTTGTTAAGATATGAATGGTCATATAGAGTACTAACTAATTCTAGAAAAAAGGCTAGCTGCATATATATGTTTTTGTGTTCGAGTCTCTTATCAGTTTTCTGCAGGAAATCATGGCCAGGCCTAACATCAACTGAAGTCTCCAGAAAAAAGATGGGGCCCCACAACAACAACAATTCCACATGGACAATAATAATATCATTAAGCTGACAAACATCATCCATAGATCAGCTTTGAACTATAAGGTGCTCAGAGCAATTTTGAGATGACTAGCTGAGATGATCCAGTCTCAAAGACTACTTGAATAAGGACTTGAGATAAACCCTGAACTTTGGCATTATACACAGACTGGATAATGAAGGATATAGTTACCTCTCCTAGAATTTGACAATTAACCTAAAATTTTTCTTTCAGGATAAAGAAAACTTCGCCCATACCCAGCAGGAAGCAATTTTAAGCATATGACGCCCACATTCCCAAAGAGGTGGTGTGGGGCGGGTGGTTTTTTGGTCTTTTTAATGGGTTTTGGGTCTGGGATAATTTTCAGTATTTAGGGGGTTGGTTACAAGTTATTGTCAAGGGTTAGGAAAAAGGCTAAGCAAAGGAGATTAGATTTAAGGTTCTTGTTTAAAAAAAGAAAGAAAGAAAAGAAAAAGACAATTACTAGTTTTAAATACTTTACATTGGATTGAATTGTTTTATATTGTATACAAATTTGAAACTGATATTGTTAGAAAATGCTATATGTATATTTCTAATTGTATTTATACCATTCATTTAACAATGTAATGCAAATTTCTGATCCTTGAATGTTATTATTATCAACTATTAGGATATAAAGAAATGAAAGCTAGTAGTTAGACATTACCATAGAACTTGTAGTCATATTAGATATGTTTTAAAAATTGAGCAGAGCCGGGCGGTGGTGGCGCACGCCTTTAATCCCAGCACTTGGGAGGCAGAGGCAGGCGGATCTCTGTGAGTTCGAGGCCAGCCTGGGCTACCAAGTGAGCTCCAGGAAAGGCGCAAAACTACGCAGAGAAACCCTGTCTCGAAAAAAAAAAAAAAAAAAAAAAAATTGAGCAGAGATGTTTTAGACAGGTCATCTTCAAACCCTTCAGAGATCTACAGAATATGGCATTTAAAATGTTTTAATAACTTAGAAATTTTTTCTTTTTTGAGACATGTCGGCTCCTGGCAGTACCAATCTACTTCAGAGAAAATATGGGCATTGAAGAAACTGTATACAGAGTCAACTTTCATTGTGGCAAAAGTTAGCCACTTGACAACAAAGTATCCTCGAATCAACAGGACAAAATGGACAGACAGAACACAAAACAAGGGACTACTGATTCTTGCCAAAACAAGTGTGGTTATGGCTTTATCAAAAGGCATCTTCTGAGGCCAGGACAATATGGCCCCATCCCTGAAGTGGCCTTCGCATCTGGAAAAGGTACGGTGCCCTTTTCTTCGAAGGCAGCTTAACAGGCAGAGGGCCGATGGCTTCTGTTATGCAATGGAACAGCAGCTGAAAGTTCATGCCTTTCGAAAGTAGACTGGCATTTAATAGAGGGATGTGGAGAAGAAGGGGATGCTGAAATGAAGCCATATATACACACACAGCCAAGAAGAATGGACAGCTGAATTTAAAAACTGTCAACAATTTCCAGAATTTAAAATCCTGAATCATGACAGGACACTAGTGGAATTCAGGTGTTTCTGGTACGTGGACTGCTCTCACCCAATGTGAGGTTGAACTGTTGACCTTGTGTACATCCTACTTCACAAATGAGTCTGTCAGATACACTAAGCCTATAGGCTGAAGATGATGCCCCAACACTGCGGAGAAACCTCAGGTGACTGCTCAGGCAGCTGGCTGTTTCTGTCAACTCACAAATTTTTTGGAAGTTGCTTGCATGCACTTCCTGTTTTTATTTTTGTTAGCTAATATTATTCCCTTCTTGGGTCTCTGAGGGAGTTGAAGATTAGTTAGTTATGGTTGAAGATTAGTTAGTTATAGTTGAAAATTAATTAGGATAGAAAGTACATTAGATACATCTTGGATTTGCCAAAATAGGATAGATAATGGAATTATTTTCTCTGATTTGTCAAGTACCTGTTTAGGTATTTATTACTTGTATATATTGTATATAGTTATTGTACTTTTGTATATAGTTTTTCTTTTGTTAGTTATAACATTTTGCTTTTTTTTTTCTTTTTATTAAAATAGAAAAGGGGAAATGTGGTGGTAATCTAATTGTACTGAAATGTGATTTTGATTGTATGTTAATAAATAAAGTTGCCTGGGGGTCAGAGCTATTAGAGCCATAGCAAGAGTGTGGCAGTGGTGGCACACGCCTTTAATCCCATAGATCTCTATGTGTTCAGGGATACAGCCAGCATTGGAGACATATGCCTTTAAGACCTAGGGGGCTGTACATTCAGACAGTGACGAGGCAGTCACGTGTTTGGGTTTACAACCAATGAGAAGGCAGAATGACTGGAAAATCGATTTACAGACAGGAAGTAGCTCTCTTTCGGGAAGCTGGGACACCGCAGGCGGAAGGGTGAGATTTTAGCTCTGAGCTCTGACCTCTCGGCTTTCTCCTTTACATTGTTTCTGTGTTTCTTATTTAATAAGACAGTTAGTTACATCTATAGTCCTCCTACCCCGACAATGGAAAATGAGAAGGAGAGGTAGGACCCCAAAACTCCCTCAGGACTGATTAAGTGGCTTGGTGTCCAAAAGGAAAAAACAGATCACTCCATTATGCATCCTGGGTTCCCTGTGAGCCTGTGGCCAAGCCTAAGAGGTCTGCTGGAGGTCTTTGTTTGATGTCCCCATGCCATGAGGTGCATGAGGGCAGTCAGCTGACCAGTGTCCCTCTAGGTGGCACTTTGAACAAGGCTCCATTGAGCCTTTAAAAGTGTGGCAGGGCACACAGTAGTAGCCTTCGTGGCCTTTTCTGCCACACATTTAAAACAGGGACCTGGAAGCCTTTGTGTAGCCACTTAAATAGCGTGTGCCAGCATTTGGCAATTCTGTTCATTGGTTTTCTCATCTTCCCATGGTACCTTAAATGCCACAGCTGACACTTTCACCTGTGGGGTCAGGGGCCTCTCTCCAGATGCTTAAGTTAGCCTGATGTCGGGAAGACATGAGACAAGATTAATTGTCACAGGCTAACATCACACACTAGTCAGTGATTCTCCTGTTTGAAAGAAAAAAAGTAATTACAAAAAATTGTAGGTGTTAAAGTACTGAAAATATCATAAACCCAGAAAAATTAGCGATCTTTAAAATCTGTCTGGCACCTATTACGTACTGTCTCTTATACTTGTTGGCTACATTTTTTTTCTAGAAAGAGATCAGGAAAATAATTTCATTCCTGTAACATGGCTGATAAGATTTTGTTTCTATTATTGTCAGCTTTAAGACTGACTGTAGATGCTAGTAGGTGAATCCTCAAAGTTACTGTCAAATTGGGAGAAAAACTCTATCAAGATTTTTTCCCCATCCGAGTTTTGAGATTTCAGAGAATTTTAGAGTTTCTCATGAGTGATGTTGGCCTTAAACCAATGCCCTGGTGTTGGCCTTGCCTGTTGAGTTGTTTGTAAGAAATGGGCATCTTCACAGCCAGAACTACTTTGTTATCACGTATTTAGTTTTGTTTTAAACTGGCTTAGAACTCACTATGTAGCCCAGGATAACCTCAGGTTAATCCTCCTGCCTCGGCTTCCTAAGTGCTGAGACTATAGGCATGGGCCTATAGTTACCCAGCCTCCAGTGATTCATTCTTAAATTTATGTTGATATCTTTATTCTGTGTTAAGCCTGTCAGAATTTGAACTCCTTCTCCAGTGAGCTGATGGGAGTCACTTGTTTTCATTAATCAGCTTATCAAAATTCCAAGAAACCTTCCACTATTTCAAACTAATACATATCTCTTAGTATAAATGAATAAATACAAATTATTTCTGTTAAATAATGGGTATGATCGTATCTGAAAATTTTTTGCTATAATCTCAATATCTATCGATATCGTTATTACCCTTATTTGTGTGTGTGTCGGGGGTGGTGGAGTACATGAGTCATGGTGTGGTTGAGAAGGTCACAGGACAACTTAGGAGTCAGTTCTGTCTTTCCACCACGAAGGAGCCTGGGGACTGAGCGCAGGTCCTCAGGTCTGGCCAGTTACCTTTACCTGCAGGGCGGTCTTCCCAGCCCTCCCATTATTTTGACGTTGTTTCTACCAGCTTCCGTTTCATGCTTCTGTCTGTAGATGAAAATGAAGAAATGGAAATGAATCTTCCTTTATTTGTTTAAAATATTCAGAGATGATTACCAAAAACACGAACCATTCGCCTATGTTTGAATCAGAAGCCACCACATTTCAGTTGTTTTACTGATACATCCATGAAGACTTCTCAAGTTCCAGTTGAGACAACATAGTCTTAATTCAATTCTGCTTAGCCAGACCCTCAAAATGCCATCACACCCCCCACCCCACCCCACCCCCTGAGAAAAGAAACGAAGAGGAAATCGGAGCAAAGGCGGTGAGGCCTGGAATTCCATCACAGCCCTCAAGGTCAGGTGCCTTTGCACAGAGAGCAGTGGGCTCTCATGCATCACTGGTCTGGCTCCTAGACCGCAGAGACTGCTGGCCTTGCTGGCCTGGGCTCATCATCCCATCTACTCGGGGGGCTAAGACAGAAGGATTACAAGTTCAAGCCCAGCCTGATCAAATTAGCAAGGGCTGGATGCAAAATGAAGGTAATTCGTGGGGCTCTATTCCAGCTTCACAATAGAGCACTTGACTAGCACGCACAAGGATCTGTGATCTGTCCTCAGTGCTGCAAAAATTTAAAAAAAAAAGAACTAGACAAAACAGAAGGTATATCTTCAAGAGGAGTAGGCCTCTTTCTTGTAGCAAAAGCCCTCCATTAATTGCTAAGGAAAATTCAAACTTGGTTCTGGAAAGCCACATAAACTAAAGTCTTCCGGGGAACCTTGAGGCCAAAGGGTTAAACTGTTAGGCCCAGATGGTGGGGACCCCCAAAAGACCACCATGGAGACCGAATCCTATGTGTAAAAGCAAAGACCCTTTATTTTCTTGGAGCAGTGAGAGCAGAGAGCCCAGGGCCCAGGCAAGGTGGCATTTTTATCATAACAGAGGTTGGGTGAGGGGATTTCCAGGGCTAAGGACCATGATTGGCTGACCTTTCTCTAAGGGTATAGGGAATGTTTGGAAAATCAGGTATTTCCTCTTAGATACAAGCCCCACTGGATGGGGTCAGCTTCTGGCTTTTCCTGGGTCCAAGTGTTGTCTGCCAGAAGCTGTGTCTGGGCCTCTAAGCCTGTCATGACAGCTGTGTGGTCAAGCTGTTTGGGGGCTGCCACACACAAAAAACTAAACAGCAAGTGAGGGATTTCTCAGAAAAATAAAAATGAATCTTAAAACAATCATCAAACACACACACACACACACACACACACACACACACACACACACACACACACAGGACAGGAAGGCAACTGTCTGTCCATCAACAGACACGGCCTATTGTTCAGCCAGGACCCTAGCCAGTCATCCCCTTTCCAAGTGACTCCTACCTCTAAATGTCACCTCCTGTCACCAAATCATTCCCTGAATGCTTGACCCTCACCTCGGGGAACCAAAAGCCTTCAACACTGTGCAACTGGGGACACATCTGCTGTCTCTCCACAAGGGCACAAAGAGAAAGAGAGAGAGAGGATACAGGTATGCAGCGTGTGCACACACAGGGTCGCATGTGCACGTGCGTGTGCAAGCATGCTTAACTGGCTCTTTATATATACCCTGGAAACTGTAAACAAATGTAATTAACTAAAAGATTGTTTCACAGCTAACACAGCCATCTTTTCCTCCTACTGATGATTAAAGATATAAATGAAGTACATATTCTTCATCTCAGAGTCACCAAAACATACATTCCAAGTGAAAACTCTCATTATAAAATTATTCTGTAACTCAGTTTTCAAAATCATATCCTTAGAATAACAACTTCACCTACTCATGCCACCGGGGAAAACATACAAGAGCATGATTCTGCTCTCCACAAACTCTGAGGAGTGAAAAGCAGGGCGCACATATTCTCAACACCGTGTAGTAAGTCAGGCACAATGACCAAACCCAGCACAGTGCTGGAGGGCTTCAGAGACAACACCAGCCATTTCCAAAGAGGCCATACCAGAGGTACTTAATGCTGTACCAATCATCCAAATCAAAACTGCATTTAAAAAAAAAAAAAAAAAAAAAAACAAAGCAAAACTAACACAGTTCCAAGGACCTGGAAATGTCTTGACAAGTCGAAACGAAAAAGAGATGACGGAGCACCAGCTCTCTCCCTCCTCTGCGTGCAATTTTTATACAAAAATCGATACTGCATTTATTCCGTGTAATTGCCCTTCACTAATCAGAGACCCTGTTTCAGCATCCTCTGGATTATCTTGCTTCCCTGCCTCATTGACTTTCTGCTTCCACACCCTGGCAGCATGTTGCCCTACATTATCACAGAGTAAATTTTAACTGAATTTGCAATTTGAAATCATTGATTTTTTTTTTCAAGTTTAAACAAACAGAAGTAACTGCCAGATATTTCATAAGGAAAACCTTCTGGAAGGGAGTGTTTCATGAAATCCTTCCCAAAAAAGAAGACATGCTAGAGCGAAGGAGAAAAAAATGTAAATGAATGCAAAAAAAATATCATCATAAAGAAGGATACAGACTAGAGAATTCTCCTAAAGCTGGAGCAACTGGAGAGAACTTTCTAGAATCAGCTAGAGGAGTACCTTTATTTTTTCAGCACCCTGGAGAACTTCATGGGTGCTAGGCAAAGGTCCTACCGCTACACTATGTCCCCAGCCCTCTTAGGCTTTTTATGTGTGTGTGTGCGCGCGCGCGCGTGCATGCATGCGTGTGTGCATTGTGAGGGGACTTATATGGATGCCATATGAACGTGTGGAGGTCAGAGGAACATCTGGCTCAGTCCCTGTCTTTCACCTGGTTGGAGACAGCCTCTTGTTGTTTGAAATTGCGTATGTCGGACTAGCTGGATGCAAGTTCCCCGGGGTTCCCGGTGCCCACTTCCCATCTCATACAGCAGGGCTGGGATTCCAGATGAGCACTGTCTTACTCCCGCTTTATTGGGCTCTGGGGGCCTGAACTCAGCTCCTCATGTTTGCACAGCCAGCACTTTGCCCACTGGACCATCTCCCCAGGCTGCCATTTCCATTCTCAATGCTGTACAGCATTAAAAAGGCTGGCCAGGTCTGCTGTGAGATGTCTCCTTGAAAAGGAGCGCGGCAGATTAGCGGCCATTCACAGAAGCGGTGAGCCCCTGTGTAAGAAGGCTGAGATTTTGCATCTTTCCACGTTTGTGTCAATGGAAGGAGGCCGCAGCACCCAGCAGGGGGGCCCAGTGCAGCTGCATGGAGGTGCATTAAATCAGGACTCAGACCTCCACCTCTGATGCCCCTCGCTGGTGTGACATTCTATTTACATTAGTCTATTATTAGTCTGCTATAACACAGTCTGAGACAAGGCCGCACAAAGTTGGCCTTTGACTCACTCTCTGTAGCCCAGGTTGACTTTGAACTTTTGATTCTCCTGCTTCAGCCATCCTGAGAAGCTGGAATTACTGCCTTCACTGCCAGGCCTACCAGGCAGTGAACGTTTCCTGTTTTGATATCTTATCACTTTGAATTATATGCATGGGTACATGAGTGCGGCTGCTTGCTCTCAGACCAGAGGAGTGCATCAGATGCCCCTGATGCTGGGGTGTCAGGGGGTTGTGAGCTACCCAATGTGGGTGCCAGGAACCAAACATGGATCCTCTGCGGTGCCCGCTCTTGGCTGGGTGTTTCTCTGTGAGGTAGAGGCCAAACTGTAGAGATCTCTACATAGTGAGTTCCAGGCCATCCGAGGCTATGCAATGAGACATAGAAAAAAAAGAAAAGAAAAGAATCAAAGCAGTCCCTGCTCCCAACCACTGAGCCATCTCTCCATCCCAGAAAGGGAACTTCTCTACCAGATCCTTTGCACGACTATCTACATGTCCCGCTTGGCGGTGACTCCTTTAGTTCTCTGAAGAGAGAGGCTAGAAGGGATAGGGAGCCAAAGAACTCCAAAGAATACTTGGAAAAGTCTACAAAAGTTTAACCAATGAAAGGGGGTACCCCACTGTGTCAGGGAAGATGGTTACCCAGGTCTGCAATGGTGAAAACATACCAATGGGTGTGAGAAATTAGAGTCAGCACCATGGGCAAGGACAGAGAGGCTCCAGCAGCCACCCTGACAGCCTGCACAGAAGGAGACAAATGAGGGAGTCGGATGGCAGGGGTGACCTGAAAGAGGATTCTAGAGCTCTGGGGAGGAGAGGGGAGGACAGAGGGTGGGAGGGGAGGAGGAGGGTGGGAGGGGAGGAGGGAGGGTGGGAGGGGAGGAAGGAGGGTGGGAGGGGAGGAAGCTGGCAGAAAGCAGAATCTAACTCGGATTCCAAAGACACAAGACAGTGAGCAGGGACTCAGAGCCAGAGACTGTCACCTCTACCACTGACCCCCACATTCCTTGGTTCCTCCTCCCTGAAATGAGAAAGGAAGAGAACTCTGAACAGCCTGAGCCTCCCCCAGACGCCATGTAAACCATATTAACAGTGCCCCAAACTCACTAGCTCTGTCCCACTCCAAGTCTTAAGCAGTTTGTGTTGAGGAGCCCTGGGACAGCTTGTTCTAGTCACAGACACTCTGGTGTTTTCCTGGGGCCTCTAATTGATGTCAGCTCTCCTAGGTGGTCCTGGAACTCTCCTGATTCTGACACATACCACAGGAAAGTTGATGACCATGACTGGGTACTGGCTACCTGCATCCCCAGGGTGACACCTCTCTCTCTCTAGGTGACAAGGTGGGACCAGGGTCTCTGAAATCTACACTGCAACCAAGTCTGCACAGCCCTCCCCACACCTTCTCCCTCCTCTGTCCCACTCTGTGCTGCCCTGGATGCCATTGCCTGTGCTCACCTATGGTACACTCCTGACCGGAGGAAGTGTGTCCTGCAGGTCTTTCAGAGAACTTAGACTCCCATAGGTCCAGTGGCCGGTGAGACTCAAGGGAAACAGTATCAGTTCTGTTCCAGGGAGAAAATGGCCCGCCCCAGCAAGTCCCTTCCCCATGGAAATTAATACAGTAAAGCGACAGGGATGGCCCCTGCTCTACTGACTCCTCAGATGCAACCTAAATGGTCCGACCCTAACCACAAGCCCAACCTGGGACTTAGGATTCTCAGGAAATCACCCATGGAAGCTGGGCACTGGAGGACTGTGGGTGAAAAGGCCCTGCACTATACTGCAGAATGACCACGAGCTCATTATCTTCCATGTCAGAATCACCTTACAGACAGTCGGGGATAAGACAGTCCATAGCAAACTACCATGGACTCTGTGGTTGATAAGCAACAGAAGAGGAGTCTCCCATTCAAGCTACAAGTGAAGAACTCTGGTAGGCCCGAGCATGGCAAACATGGCTCCCCAATTCCCTCTGCCTTGCTAAACCGTTAGATTGCATCCCTAAAGCTAGCCCAGCCACCAAGGACTGTTCCCTTATTTGGCCACTCCCTCCTCCTGAGGCTGACCACCAAGGTCCAGCTATCAAAGTATTGAAGTCCAGCAATCAAAAGCCCCCTTTTGGCTGCCCTAATTAACACACCCAATCAAAACAAACCAACTCATCCTAACATGGGGTTTCCCCTTTTCCCTTTATAAACTGCCATTTGCCTATGGGCCACATCTGTCTCCTCCCTGTCCAGAGGCAGTCTTTTGTCCCTTGGAGTAAATGTCCACCCCCACACACTTGTTCCTTTTCCGGTCTCCCTTGTCCTCTGTCTCCTGTCTTTGTCTCTTATTCTCTGCCCTTTGTCCCTCTAGGACAAATAAATCTCCTTTGGGCTGAGAACTTGGTCTTGGTAAGTCTTATGCAAATTCTGGTCCTTTCAACAAGTCCAAGATCAAAGTACCAAAAGATTGGTTAGCTGGTGCAGCCCGCCTCCTCCACAGATGACACCTGTCACCTGACAGACAGGGTCACCTAACTCAAGAGGCCTCCTGTATGAAGGCACTAATGGCAGCCACAGGCTTTGCTCTCGTTACAGAACCATTTCCCAAAGGCCCTGTCTGTTCGTCTCATCCCTTTGAAGATTCTTTCTCAGTTTGTAAATCCAGAGAGGTCACAAACATTTGGAAGGCAGGAGGGGCTGAGAGGATGGGCTGAACAACCGAGCCACTCAGGCACGCCAAGGCACGCCAGCGCCACCACAGATTCTTCTGGGGCCACGGTCATTTTTGTTCATTCTAAATTTACTAATAGATTTTTAGGTCAAATCACCTTTCCTGGGCACGCACCACAAGCCGCCCACTCAGCACCCTGACACGCAGCAAGTAGACTTCCTGGAGAGTAAACAAGCTCTACATCAGTGAATCCCAGAGCTGAAATTACCAAAGCTATTTTGCTTGTAAACTCCGAGAACCCAAGGGACCCAGATGGATGGTTGGTAACTGATATTTATAAACAGCCCCTGCACAGCTGGGGGAACCTGACTGGCACAGCATGAGTCACTGGCTCCCAGCAGGCTTCACTTCCGGCCTTCCTGCACCCCTCTCAGCAAGCAGTAAGAGCCCGGGATGGTTTCCTGAGTCCTCCACGGCTGGACAGCCCATTCACCTAAAGGTATGTGGACGGAGCCACACACCACGCGTTCCTGTTGCACCCCCCAATCACCCAGATTCTGTGGATGCTTGTCAAGCTCTTCCTTCACAGGAACATCCTGCACCAGATTCTTTGGAGTTCTCAGAGATCTGGAGTGGAGAGGATGCTCTGCTCCAAGGCCTCAGAAATAGCACAGAGTGAAATCTGCCAGCTTGCAGCTTCAAGAAGGCAGCTCACCTTTCTCGGGAGAAGCAGGCACGGAGCACATGAAAATCTCTAATGCTCCTATTCATCGGACATATTATTCCCCTTGGAGATGACATGGCTCTTCTCCGGGCTGCAACTAATGATCCTCTTGACCTCTGATGCTCAGACTTGTGAGCAATTAACCATGTCAGGTCATTAGCTCTGAAGGACTTCGGAGCTTGGAACACGGGCAGGCCTGAAAGGCTGGAGCTGTGGTCCTGTGGTCACGCCACCACTACTGTACGATTTTATTTAAGCCCGTTCTCATGGGCCTCAATTTCTCCACGCTTGGTAGGGCACAAAGGAAAACTCCTCTTCTCCACAAGGTCTAAAAGGCATGAACAAATTCTGAATTCTTAAAAACAAGAGAAGAAAGTAGACAGCGCCAGTGACTGGCTTTCGGGAATACCTATGAACCACCTCCTCCCAAATCTCACTCCCCTTCATCTGAAATTTTCAACTCTCGGTAGCAAACATCTATCAGTGGTTTTGGAATTCCTGGGTGGGCAGGAGCTGGGTAGTAGGGGAAGAATTCTAGGACAGCACTTGAAGACTGGCGTCAAGGCCAAGGTTTGGGAGCAGCATGCCTAGAGATGCCCTGCTATATTTAGGCTCCTGGGACATTTGAAAATAGGAAGACCAACAGATAGAGTAAGGGGTGGTTATTTGTGTGGTTAAAGGGATTCTTGGTAAGGACAAGACTCAGCACCGTACACCTAAACTCTCGTTTCTGGGCAGATTGTGGAAACATCTGTTGATGGCAGGCATCTCTGTGAGCTAATTATGGTGCCAGGCACTTTCAGTTCATTATTGCTTCGGTCCCTTTTAATTGCCCCATAAACGGAGGCCTGCCCAGGTCACATGATCTACCTGCAATCACCAAAGTAATAAATGGAGGTAGGATTTTAACCAAGTTGCTTGGCCTCAGGGCTCCACTTCTTCCCAGGATCCCGCATTGCTCCACTGGGACAAGGAGGGTTGGTTTGAATTCATGAATATTTAGGACTCTTATTTGGAGAAAAAAAAATCTCCTTAAAATTGGGCATAATGTAATTGAAAGGGAATAGTGTTCCAGTAAGACACATGCAGAATTTGCATGTCATTTCTTAGAAACCTCTTTTCCTGAAAGCAGGTTCACGGGTGTTTCCAGTTGGATCATGCTGGCTTTGACCCTAGGACACTCTTACATTCGCACAACCCCACTGGAGAGGACAGAGAGGACTTGCCCCTTTACATTTCACTAAGGTGGACTTTGCAGGTCAAGGCTAATTACAAACCCAACACAGCGTTTCTTCATTTTCACTACAGGACAGCTTTACGGCATCAATTCTCTCCATTCGTTTTTTCAGGGATCAAACTCAGGTCCCCTGTACCTGCTAAGCCATCTCCCTGGCTCTTCACAGCCACCCTTGCATCTAACCATGTATAAACAACTTCAAGAAAGTGGAAGTGGTATGCAGGACTCCCAGAGAGATTCCTTAAAAGAAGCTGACTCACCGGGGAGAGACCCTTTGGACTCTTCTTCTTCCTCTGTATGATCTTGAACTTGGATGTGATGTCTAGAGTCCCTACAGCTACTTTAAGCTAAGAATTGACCTGTGGATTGAAGCACTCCAAAAAAATAATGGAGGAGAAGATAGATGAAGTACTACCTCGAATTACCTGCTGTATCAACCCTGAACTGCCTACCTTTGGACACTAAGAGTAAGAAATAGCCATCCTGTTCAAACCTTATTCTTTGGTGTTTCCTATAAAGTCAAATCTAATTCCAGCTAGTAGTAGTTTCTTAGATTAACAAATCTAGTAGTAGACAATTAGTTACATATGTGAAACCCACGTGGTAAAAGGTAAGCAGCCAAGAGGCTGGGGAGACGCCCCCATAGGTAAAGTGTTTGTTACACAAGTGTAAAGACCCAAGTTGGGGTTCCAGGTACAGACAAAGCCAGGCATGGCGCGGTGTGCCTGTGATCCCAGCACTGAGAGGTGGATGCAAAAGAATCCCAAGGGCTCAGTGGCCTGCTGGTCTAGGCATTTATAAGCTTCAAATTCAGTGAGAGACCCTGTCTCAAAACATTCGGTGGAGAAGGAAAGAGAAAGGTATCTAATGTCAACCTCTAGCCTCCGTGTGTGAGCCTGTGCACCACACACACACACCCACACACACACACATCCACATGTGCACACACGCATATACTACACACATTCACAAAATGAAAAAACAAAAACCTAAGCAGCCACTCAAGAATATGACATGGTCTGGTGAGATAGCTCAGTGGATAGGGGCATTTGCCATTAAGCTGAGGATCGAATCCCATCCCCAGGATCCACATGGTAGAAGGAGAAAACTAATTCCAAAAAGTTGTCCTCTGACCTCTGGGTTCCAGCCATGGCAGGTGTGTACTCATACACATGCATATATACACATAAATATAGTTATATTTTATAAATTCAGAATTAATAATAGTATAATATATATTTATATAATATATGAAGCTGGGTATGGTAGTGCCTACTTGTAATATAACCCAAGACCAGCCTGGGCTATGTAACAAGATTCTGTCTCAAAAGTATAAGTGGTTTTTTGAAATGTACTGACATGTTTAAACTGAGTTCAGTATGATTCCTGTTTTGCAAAAACTGAAAACTGATATTTAGGCATTGAAAAAAAAAAACTGTCCAGAGTTATACACGGAAATGTAACAGCAGTTATCTCTGAGTGGTTGGACTGCTTAACCTGCTCTTTATACAACGTATCTTCTTAACTTCAGCAGGTACTGGGCATATAACCTGTTTGAGACACTAAGTCTCTCCAGAAAACCTATTGATGTCCAGCTGATCAGAAAAACTTCAGAAGCCATTATTCAAGGCACCCCTGTCCTGTGGCACAACAGGGGGTGTGCAGAGGGGAAGACCAGGCCTAGGAGGCATCTTCCCGCTCACAGACCACAAAGGAGCCACTGACTGAGTCCCAGTCTGCTTCACAAACAGTTTCTTAACAGGCTGGAAGGGTTAGATACACATTATTTTTCAGTGGCCATATGTGTCTCAAGTAAGAAGGAAGCCTGCAGAGATGCTTCTAAATGTTCAAAGGACCAGTTTCCAGGTCTGCAGCTGTGCTCTATTAGGGGGCTGGAGTCGGTACCCAGAAGAATTTGGCAGAACATCCTTGAGAAAATGCTAACATTCAACCAGAGCAGATCTGCTATAGTCGCTCTTTGGAACACAGATACCAGTCTAATAGATGTGTTCCAGAGATTTCTGTGGGTCTTTTGTTTATTTGGGGTGTGTGTGTGTGTGTGTGTGTGTGTGTGTGTGTGTGTGTGTGTGTGTGTGTTTCAGATGCATGCCTCTGTGGAGGTCAGAGAACAGCTTTTAGGGGTCGTTCTCTCCTTCCACCGTATAGGTCCTAGGGTTCAAACTCAGGCCATCAAGCTTGATAGCCAGTGCCTTTACATACTAAACTATCTCACTGGCCCTCTGTGGGCTTTTTGCAACTTGCTAGGCATCTTCCAGTCTCCCGAGATGAGGCAACGGATGGCTTTCTCCTTGACAGGGAGAGCCATGTGAAGAGCGTGCCACTCGGGCAGTGCCATCACTAACGATGGCGTCCCGGAGGCTTCTGACACAAGCCTCCTGCTTCCAAAGGTTTCGAGTCTTGCTTAACATCTCCTTTTCCCAAATAGCAGCAGTGAGCTGGCAAGAACGCGACAGCGGCCTCTCTCTACCGTGGTGGGATCATTTTTTTTTTTTCAGTCACATGAAAATCAACAAGAAAAAAAAAAAACGTCTGGGGTTTTAAACAGCTTTAGGCTCCCATCTGGAGTCCAAAAAAGGCTCATTTAACTTAACACAGCCACATTTTTCAAACACCTGGTTCTTCATCGACATTCTGTTAGAGAAAAAAGAAAAAAAAAACAGTTCCTGCAAAATAAGACTAAAATCTCAGTTATTGTTTAACTGCTCAGCAGTGCGTGTGGCGAGAGACCCTCCGTGTCTGTGTGTCCAAACCCTATAGAGACAGACGTTCAGTAACTAAGGGCTTAGTGCCTGGACCACCTCTAACACCCACTGCAGAATTCTGGGAGGGTAACAGTTAATTTACATTCCACAGCAGGTCGCTGAGTCAGAGACCATTATCCCCACCTTCAAAACAGAAAAGTTCAGAGATGTTAAGTTGCTGGCCCAATTCTTCCGGGGGTGACAGCACAGGGAAGATTCCTGTCCAGATCCACTTGTTCCCTCCATCTGTCACACCTTGTTCTTTTATTTTAGACTTTCTTTATTGCAGATTTTATACACACATTTACGTTAACTTGTTTTGTTTCTTTGGAGGGAGATGTGCAGGGTCACGCCATATACCCCATATTGTATGTAGCCCCAAGCTGGACTTGAACTCATGACCCTCCAGCCTTAGCCTCCTGAGTGCTGAGAATACAGGCACAGACCACGATGCCTGGCCACTTTAACACATGCATGTCAATGGTGTTGAGCATATGCAGTGTTGTGTAACATCACTACCATCTATTCCCCAAACAGTTTTTGTTATTTCTAAGACAAGGTCTCACTCTATATCCCAGGCTGACAAGACACTCCTGGCAATCCTCCTGCCTCAGCCTCCTGAGTGCTGGGATCACAAGCATGAATCGCCGTCCCCGGTTCTAAAACATTTGATCATGCGGAGCAAGCTCTGCATTAAGCAATGACTCCTCCTTCCCTCTCCCTCGGCCGGGGTGTTCTGCTTTGTTTCTATAGCTGTGCCTGTTCTAGGCGGCCCAGTCCATAATATTCATGCTATGCTTGTTCTTTGCATGTCCGGAGTCAACCACTTAGCACACTGTTTCTATGCTCGTTCACGAAGCAGCATGTATTAAATACCATTCCTTTGTGTGGCTGAATAATTGTCTACCACATGTTTATCTACACTTAGTTTATCTAGTCAGTTAATAAACTCTTGGGTTATTTTCAGCTCTGGCACCATGACAAACGCTGCAGTGAACCCTGGTGTACCAGTAACTCTTTGGGTCTTTGTTTGGAATCCTTTACGATATATGCCTAGAAACAAAATTGCATGTCATATGATTCTTCTGAGTTGAATACTTCAGGAACCCAGATTTACTCCATATATAAACTGATTTCTGTGTGTTTGTTACTATGTCAGAAGGTGGCCACAAACTCACTGTCTCCCTTTGCCAGCCTCCCAAGTATGGGGGTTACAGTTAGGTTCCTCACACCGGAGGTATTGTCACTTTCCTCACGGCTGTGGTAAAATACTGGACAAAGGAACTCAAGGAAAGAAAGACTTACTTTGCCTCACAGATTGAGGGCATAGAGTCCATCGTGGCAGAGAAAGCCTGGCATCAGGAACATGGGGCAGCTGGTGACAGTGTGTCATAGTCAGGAAGCAGAGAGAGATTAATGCTGGTGCTCCACTCTTGCTTTTTATTTAGTCCAAGACCCCAGCCCATGGAATTTTACTACCCACATTTAGGGTGGGTATTGCTATCTTAATCGAACCTTAGGAGCTTACCTTGAGAATCATTTCATCTGTCCTAAGTCCCATCAAGTTAATGATCATCACACCTGCTTATGATCCCAATGTGCATATTAAACACACACACATACACACATGAGAGAGAGAGAGAGAGAGAGAGAGAGAGAGAGAGAGAGAGAGAGAGAGGAGTTTTGATTCCGTTTAGAGTCAGACTACATCATTCACACCATGGGCAAATCCTCTCTCTGTCTATGAAATGGCAACGACAAAGTCTGGGCTGAGTCCCCGAAGATTTGAGTTCAAATGCTCGCACACCTGCCCAGAACAGGCCATGGACAAATGGAAACTTTCTGCGTTCTCATAAGGCAGAGAACGGAGAAACTTGGACTTCAGACACATAAAACAGAACAACTCTTTAAGTCCAATTCACAGGCGACAGTGAAAACCAAAGCCTGGTAAGTCTGGAGATTCTGGCTACTTCAGGGACAGCAAGATGCACAGCTTCCTGGTTTCCGCCCAGCTGTTGAGAAGGCACAAGCTTACCGGCCATGGTAAGCTTTCCCTGTGGCCACAAGGCCATGATTCATCAACCCAAGTCTTCAATAAAGCCACCTGACTGCACATGGTTCAGAGCACCAAACAACTAAATCCAATTCACCTGGATGACAGAGACCTGCTTCATCCCTGTAGGTGAGGATGAACACCCTTTACCATGAAGATTTTTGTTAATATTATCCATGGATCCACACTGATTGGAGTTCATGAAACTACGACAGCCTGGAGGAACATTCACAGACTCTGTATGACCAAGGTTTCTTTTCCCTCTCCTCATCTCTCTCAGCCCTTACCAAAGACCAGGGTTGCTCTCTACTCGGAGTCTGTTGCCCTTGAAGAGATGGTCAGCTGGTGTCCCAGAGCTGTGATAACTTGCACCCAGAGGACACTTCAGGAAACATAGCTTGATGAAGTGATCAGCTCGCCTGCTCGATTCTGCTTTGGGCTCCTCTGCATATAACGGCTTTTATTCCGGGTGATGACTGCCAGGGCACTCGGCCCCATCACCTGTACCGTCAAGGTCAGTGTCTAGGTCGCATCCTGCTTTGTCAGTTTCCTTCCACCTTCCTGAAAGATCACCACAGATGGTCTCTCTTTCAGTAAGGGACAAAGACCTACCAAGAGAGAAGACAGAGGCCGAGGCTCTGAAATAGAGTACCACCCATGAATAACTACAGCCAGAAAGAACAAACACTTTTCATTGTTGTTGTTTTCTTTTGTTTTTCAAGACAGAGTTTCTCTGGGTAGCCCTGGCTGTCTCAGAACTCACTCAGAGATCCACCTGCCTCTGCCTCCTGAGTGCTGGGGTTAAAGGTGTGTGCCACCACAACCCAGCTGAGAAAAAAAAAAAAAAAAAAAAAAAAAAAAAAAAAAAAAAAAAAAAAAAAAAAAAAAAAAAAAAAAACACTTTCAAAGAGCCCAGTTCTCACCTGAAATCTCAAGGGCTTGTCACTACTTATTTGGAACAATGGCACTAATCAGACACTTGGATTCACTCGGAGTCTCCATCTCCCCCAACAATGAGACCCAGGAAAGGATGGCAGCTGATGATGGAGGCTGGGTCCCTCTGTTTGGGATCCCATAACGAGGTTCAGTGCGTCATGTTTTGTCTTTTCCTCTTTCCACTAAGTCTAAAGATGCACACTTGACATTTAGAGCTTGCGAATACAACTCCAACCTCCATCTGCGGGCAGAGACTAGTTCATTAAATAAATGTCTGTTGGTAGTACATCTTGAACATCAAGTCTGGTGTTTGATTCAGCCCTGAAATTTTCCTAAGATGATAACGAGCTGGTTCATCGGCATCCTCGTGATGTTAATCCAGATTCCGTCAGGAGCACCTGGGAGGAAAGTAGGACTTGACAGGGTCTGTTGGTGGATGGACAGGAGGCCTCCGGCTGCATGTCTGAAGTGCATGCTGCAGTGACCACAGGCCTTTGTTCTTAATCATGTGAGCTGCTCCCTCATTAGACATGTTAAGCTTGCCCTGCCTTAATTTGACTAGAAACTGAGCTTATATTTTAGGAAGGGTGATGAGCACCCACAAATGTGACTGGAATGTTACTGCTAGGGTGATTGGGGAAGAGACACAACTGTCTGGTTGGATACTGTTAAAGGGGGGGGGATCAGGCCCATGCTAGGGCCATTGGCCAGTTGGTACGCAGACAGGGAGACAAGGAAAATGGGAGGGGGCCATTTCTGGAACCTCAGTCAAAGTTCTCAGAATAATGGCTAGGTAAATAATGTAGAGAGGAAAAATATGGCATAGTTAGGTGGGCCTGGCAGCAGGCCTGAGCTGTAGCCCCAGCCATTGGAAGGTGGAGACAGGACCTGCCTGGACAAATGTTTGTGTCTCTTTACCTGGTATGGTGATTTGAAAAACAACAACAACAACAACAACAACAAACTTGCCTTAGTTGGCTTCCTATCGCTATGACAAACACCACAACCGAAAGCACCTTGGACAGAAATCAATACTAAAAATGGGGTTGTTGCTGGAATGTACCTGACCATGTTTTTGGAGAGACACTTGTGGAAGGAAGCACTCAGAACTGTGAGCTGGAAAAATCATCGAATACTTAGAGTTTCATGGGCTTTTCTGGGCAAGCTTAGAGGATGGGAATGCTGAGAGAAAAGCAGAAAACAGAATTCTGGCCCCTGGAGTCTTAAGGAAGGTTAGAGTTGCCCGAGACTCTATGGGGGCTTTTGTGTGCTGTATCTAAATTAAAAATCTGTAGGAGTGAAACCTTTGCTTTGCTAAACCAACAGACGGTGGACAGTGGTTAGCTGTGGCTGGAAAATCGGCTGTGATTGGTTGAGATACATGCATCACTGAGGCTAATCTTCCGAAGACTACTTCTTCAGATTCTGCACACAGGCACTATGGTCCAAGGGAGCCAAGGCTGCATCTCAAGCTGCCAGCCTAGCTCGGCAATGTGTAAGTCTCCCAGGTGGTACTGTTTTTTGAAGACAGAGGGATACAAGACTGAGGAAGTCGTGGAGAGCAGCTGAGACCTGACACCATGTGTCAGGGTTAGAGTCCCTGAAGGGAGGTCAGCTAGGTTCCCACAACCCCTCCTCAGGCAGGTACCAAAGTTCCTGGGTGCTCAAGAGCCTCATTAGAAAGGATGTGCCACTTACTTATGTTTAAATCTGCACGTATCTTCCCATTTAAATTATCTCTAGACTACAGAAAATACCTGAAATGATGTAAATGCCATGTAAACAGTGTATTGTTTCAGGAGCAACAAGAAAGGAAAGTCTTTCCATAAACATACATTTAAAAAAAGAGATGGGGAGAAGGGAAGGAGAGAGGGATGGAGGGAAAAGGAAGAAAGGAAATAAGAAAGGCAGGACAGAAGAAAAATAGCTGGGCGAGGGAGATGACATATTTAAGTTCCTCTATTCAATAATTGTATTCTTTATGTACACACAAAAATATTACCTGAAATCTCTTCATTCATACATTTACTAACAAATAAAGCTCATTTTAAGTTATATATTTTGAAGATATACCAGGCACCAGTTTGTGGTTTAAGATTAAGACAAGAACCTATCCACACACAGCAGCTACAGTTAAGAGTCACAAAGGCCCCAGCTGGTGAAGCCCAGCAAACATGCTAAGCTAGTGTGGAGACTGAGAGAAAGGGATAGGGGTCAAGGGACATCAAAAAAAGCTTTTCACCAAAACTGATGAACACTGGGCTGACTCTTGGAGGAGGGTCACAGCCTTGGCTCTGGGCTCTGCTGAACTGGCAGAGGAGAACTCAGAAGAGGAGGAAGTAAAGAAGAGCTTGGAGCCACAAGCTTCAGCAGCAGGAACATGAAGCCAGAGGCAGAAGACAACAACTGGACATTTTTCTTGGACTCTGTCATCGTGAAAGTTCTAGGATTTCATGATAAGATTCACCTTCTGGCTGCTCCAGAAGAATGTATGAACTCAGTATCTCAACTGGGGTAGTCAGAAGAGATGCAACAAAATGGATGAAAAAAATCATCTATTTCACCTTAGGAAAGCGACACACACACACACACACACAGAGAGAGAGAGAGAGAGAGAGAGAGAGAACTTACTTCAGTCTAACTTGTATGTCGGTGCAGTTTTATGGCCCATAGATTTTCTGTGATGGAGAAGAAAAAGAGACTATGAAACCTTTAGTGGTGCTAGCCTTAACAGCCTCCATTTATGAAGGCATGCACATCCTACAGTGTTTACACACTCATATGGAGCTGGTATGATTGTTGTCCCCATCAGACAGATGAAAAATCTGGACTTTGGAAAGATGACGTGATTGGTCCAGACCACATAGCTATTAGGAGATATACCTGTGAGCTTCTGGACTCCTGCAGCTACATCCTCAGCTACCATGCTACTTGGTTGGAAGGATGGTATAGTTGACAACCTGAGAAGAGAAAGCAGATCCAGGTAGTGTAGAGAAGGTGAAAGAAACACAAGTTTAATTTTAATCTCTTGCAAAATCCCACAAAGCTTGCAATAAAAAATGTACCAATCCTTTGGGGTGGAGAACACACAATTCTAGTGGGTAGATTAGCAGCTAGAGGTTGCTGATTTCAGAGTCAGTATTAGGGAATGGAGGGCCCAGAATCAAATTCGTTTATGTGCAAAACCTCCATGTGAGAGGCAAGCTAGGCAGTCAATGTCTAAACTTCTACTTCTAGAAAGAAAATGGAGGAGGGAGAATTGTCTCTGTGTATTTTCAGTCACTGTAACAAATACCCGAGATAATCAGCATACAAAAATAAAAGGGGGGAGGATGACTCATGGTTTTGGGGGCTTCAGACCATGATCAGTTGGTCCTGTTCTTTAAACCCATGTCAGACCGTCATGGTGGAGGCACCAAGCAGAGACCAAGACCACTCAACTTGTGGCTAGGAAGTGAAAAAGAAAGAGAAGGCCACCAGCCCACCCTGGTGTGTCAAAAGGCTTCCAAGAAGCTTCCTTTAAAAGATAGCCAATAGAACATGGGATGGTTAGACTCATCAGAGGCAACTTGAACTGAATTCTACAGAATGTGGCTGGCAAACAGGTGCTGTCCATGAACGGCTTGTTCAAGAAATGTGTTTTCGCTGTATTTTAGCAAAGTATCTGTCTGCCACAGATTAGAATTTTTTAAAAAGAACTAATCATTCATCCCAGATAGTTTTAGAAGCATTGATTTAGACAATGGGTTGAGTCAGAAATAACACACAGAAAAGTAAAGCAAATTTTAGAACAAAAAAAATGATTATTAACTTGGGGAGAAAAACAAAAAATTGTTCAGGAAAAGGAAAGTAATTATAGTTTTCTACATGACTGAATTCTGAATAGCATATAAAGTCATAATAATGTAAACATTGACTGTTGATTTAGCTGAGATTATGATAAATTATCTTTGAAGGATAGGGAGTGAGCATGTGTAGCAGAGAGAGGAAAAGCAGGAATGAAATCCCATCTTCCCTAGTGAGAAGCCAATAGATGTAGCCAAACAGAGAAGAATCAAGAGGTAAGAGCACCACCGTGTTATTTATAGATATGGAAGGACAATTTCTAATCAGCTATACGAAAGCAGCTCCCTGTAGGGAAGAGGAAACAGAAGCAAGGCAGATGGGGACAATGGGGTTCTTAACAGTCCTTAAAGAATTGTTTATCTCTGCACGCCTATAAACCTAGCACTTGGGAGGTGGAGGCAGGAGGATCAGAAATTCAATATCATCCTTAGCTACATGGCAAGTTTTAGGCCAGCCTGGGCTATGTGAGATTCTGTCTTAACAAACAAACAAAAAGTAGTAGTTATCTCTTTGAACTACGTGCTTGGATTTCTCTAACGAATCAAAATCCGAAGCCAGTTAGTGTCGAGGCAAGCAATCATGCACATACTTGAGTGGACAATGGGATTGCGTGGGCTAGACTCGGTAGATGGCTCAGTGGGTAGGAGTGCTTGCCATGTAGACATGAAGACCTGAGTTCAAATCCCCAGCACACACATAAAAGGCTAGACATGGCCACAAATGCCTGCAACCCCAGTGTTATGAAGTGGAGACCAGAGGATTGCTAGGACTCTAGCTTCATGAAAGACCCTGTCTCAAGGCAGAAAAGACACCAGGCATACTCCTCTCTATCCTGAAAGGACACATATTTGTGCATATACTATGTACACACACACGTACACACACATACACACACACACACACACACACACACACACACCAAAAAAAATTGCTTAGGCCTAAAGAATAGTAAAGTCCATAGCTCAACATATTGTTGGTCCTCCAAAGCTACAACCTATCACCTTCATTTCCCTGTATTCTGAAAGAAATCGGGAAACAGAACTTGGTCAAGGAAAATGAGTTTATTTACAATTTGGCTGGAACAGACGAGAAAAATAAAACCAATATCCTTCTTCTCCACCATGTCTGCAGCAGTTTTATATTTCTAGAAGACAGTGAAACCAAGGCCTGAAGGCAGGTAGGTTTGTCGGAAACAATTCCGTAACCCTTTCCTGCAAGAAAGGAGACGGTCCTCGGGCTGCGCCCATTGCCCTGTTCCCAGCAGGCTGCCCCCCCCCCCCCCCGGCCCTGGCCTGGCCATGCTGCCTTGGTTCTCAGCACAGACGGACGGGCACAAGTGTCTCTCTTTAGAATTCAGAACATCTCTTCTGCTCCAGCAGGGCACAAGTGTCTCTCTTTAAGAATTCAGAACATCTCCTCTGCCCCGCCAGGGCTCCAGCCCATTTTCTCTCAGCATCGGATCACAGTTAACAAATATAATAATCAATACTCATAAGGGGAGGCTGTGTTCCAGATAATCTGCTTAAGAAAGCAGTTAAGTGTTTGGCATGTTTCAACCAGCTAGAAAACATCACTTCCCAAACGAAACCTATCACGCTCTAGGTGATATATAGAAAGTTGACCTTGACTGTTGAGTTACAATTCTCAGTAGGTCTAGTGATTAATTCTGACAACTTCAAATAATCTTTGAACATATATCTATCTCCATCTATATACTAAAAGACATGGAGTCTTAGAGATGAACTCCTGGAGATGTTTAATTAACCCTGTATTACAAGACATAAGCACAAAGTCTCTCATACATTCCCTTAAATGCTGCCAACCAACTATTTTGTACAGGTTTTAGAATATTATGATGCTATCATAAGCTTATCAAGGTTTACAGATGGCATTATACCATGATCCCTATTATTATAATTAGGCATCGTTAAGCATCCAACTGCATTCTAGTTGCTGGAACAAATACTAAGACAGATAGCCTTTGCCTCTAGGGACACCACTTTAAATAGACAGTGGAGTAATTCAAAGGGGGAGGGGAGAACAGAGCTGCTAAGAAAGGCAGCAGCATTTTATCCATGTTTCTCTGGAAGAAATAAGGTGATTGAAAGCACCGCAGAGGGTACATCTTTGTTTGGAGAACCATAAAATCAGAGTTTAAAACCACGAAAGAGCTTTGGAAGTCACCTAATTCCATGAGCTGCTGGGGGTGGAAGAAAGAAGGATCTAGTCCACCAGTTCGTATGTAAATTTTTCCTGAATTTTTCTACGAAGGTCCTAGGTGTTCATAAAACTCTCAAGGAGTTTGACTACATGATCTCTCTTGTCTGAGCCATTTTTGCATTTTAGAGCTCATAGAACTCAGACTTCTGGCATACTTTGCTTTTCCATGTGTAAGCAGGGGAGGGACAGGGAGGAGCCCACATCTGTCTCAGAGGCAACTCAGGCCACCGTAGAGCTGGGAAATGTTTGCCATCTCCTAGCCCTGGGTTCTCCATCTACATCCTGGGATGACCATCTCTGTGTACTAATCGCCACATTCAGCTGATTTTAGTCATATACATAAGAAATGTATGCTTTAAAACTCGTCAGTGAAGCCGGGCGGTGGTGGTGCACACCTTTAATCCCAGCACTCGGGAGGCAGAGGCAGGCAAATCTCTGTGAGTTCGAGGCCAGCCTGGGCTACAGAGCGAGATCCAGGAAAGGCACAAAGCTACACAAAGAAACCCTGTCTCAAAAAACCAAAAATAAAAATAAATAAAGTAATAAAAATAAAACTCGTCAGGGAATTTTACACACAATTTTCGATTTTACATTCACACACAATATATAGACTTTGCATACCCCTTAGTGGTCCGAGCCAAAAGTTTAGACAGCATCTTTGACCCCTTCATTTCCCTTCCACATATCCCCCACCCCTCCCACGGCTTGGGTAAGAGCCTCGAGGCCAGCTCCGCACTGGGCAGGGACCTGAGCACTGGGAGCATGAGTTTCTCACTGCTCTGGAAGTGAGGACTGCAACTCCACATTGTAGCTGTACAGCTTGAGGAGTCCATCAGGGGCATCTGCCCAAGTGTACCTTGAGTGCCTGGCAGGAAAGAAGACAAGTAGAATGAAGGAAAGCTAGTGAGCTCATTGATTAAGGGGGAGGGCAGTCACATTCAAAGAGAGAGTGAAAGCAGGCAAGAAGAAGACTGGAGCTAGGTGTCTCAGCACTGGCTATTTATGTCAGAAGCAGATTCTGAAGCTGTTTAATGGAAGTGCTGGCATGCTATTTTTCTTAGTCAAAATTTTTTTATTCTTGAAGAGAAAGCTTTCAGGTCATCATGTAGGCTTACAGGAAGGATTGGCAGGACTAGTGATAGGACATGGCTCACAGGAATCCTTATTTATTCATGGGTCACAATCAGGATAGACTCAGGACATGATTCTTTAGCCATTTTAAAATCTAATCTGTGCTATTTGTTAGGCAGAGGAGTAAGTATAGTTCTACAGGAGATCTGGTCAGTTTGTAGAAATCCCTAGGTGTCCGTCAGAGAGAAGCTTAAACCAGAACCCACAGAGTACAGGCACCCATTATTTTCTCATATCCCCTCTAGTTCCCAACTAGCTGTCCTGTCTCCTGGCCACATATTTTCCATCCATAGAGTGGGTCCAGTTCACACATGCCCTCTTCCTGAGACTCTGCAAGCCCCCATGACTCCAATAGTCAGGCATGACCCAGCTTAGGACCAGCTGGCGACATGACTGTCCCTACCCACTACCTCCTAAGCTGGGCAGCACCGCCTCATCGGGCCCGTGCGCACACACAGGGCCCTAAAACTGCCCTGGCTACAGGGAGAGACACGCAGCTAGGGATGTTTTGGCCTGTGTCATCACTAACTGTGACTTAGGTCTCAGTGCACATCTGAGACGATGCTGGTCCCATTACTTTAAGACTCCAGCACAACCCAAGTCAGCATTGGCCCAGTGGCCAAGGGTCTAGCTTTATGTACGCTATTCCAATCCCAAGCAACACCGCCAGGTACAAGACTCCATTGGTAGGTAGGGCAGGATAGCAAGCATGTGACTTTGCTCTGAAATTTGGGATGGGCTCAGGAAGCTACACCAAAGATCCTAATGGCCCCCAGCCAAAGAGAGAGCCTTTCCTGGGAAACAGCTCCAATATGAAGGGGAGAACCTTCTAGGTCAGCTAGCATCTCTTGTGGCTAGTCCTGGGCCATGAGTCCACTTTAGCAATAATACCTAGTTGATGGGCCTTAAGCTCTTGCTGGCCACAGGTGTAAGAAGATGCTGGGTCTAGTCCACCCCCAGTGGGTCTGCCCAGAGCTGGACAAGAGTCTACCTACAGTGCTTGACCAAACTGGACCAAACCTCTAACTGAAGACCAGGAGAGCCTGATTTAAGCATGATATAGTGTGCACATGCATCAAAACATTATGTTGTACCCAATTAATACAGACAATTTCATGCTTTTATATCTCAGTTAAAAGAGAAAAATTCTAAATATGAGTAAATTAAACTAAAATGCAGAAGTCAGCAGGAGTCTGTGATCTGTTGCAGACTTAGGATTTTCTTCAACTTTTTAAAAGTATACTAAAATTTGATCAAGTTGATTAAATGTGTGGGAATTGTGCTGTGGGATGGTCTGTATGTCAAATGTGTTGCTCTGATTGGTTGATAAATAAAACACTAATTGGCCAGTGGCTAGGCAGGAAGTATAGGTGGGACTAACAGAGAGGAGAAAAGAAAGAACAGGAAGGCAGAAGGAGTCACTGCCAGCTGCCACCATGACAAGCAGCATGTGAAGATGCTGGTAAGCCACGAGCCATGTGGCAAGGTATAGATTTATGGAAATGGATTAATTTAAGCTATAAGAACAGTTAGCAAGAAGCCTGTCACGGCCATACAGTTTGTAAGCAATATAAGTCTCTGTGTTTACTTGGTTGGGTCTGAGTGGCTGTTGGACTGGCAGGTGACAAAGATTTGTCCTGACTGTGGGCAAGGCAGGAAAACTCTAGTTACAGGAATGCTTAAAAATACTATGGTTGCCAGGCACATACACCTGTAATCCCAGAACCAGGACAGGTAAGGAAGGAGGAACATGAGTTTGAAGTCAGTCTAGACTACATAAAAAGAGCCTGTCTCGAAGCAAATACATAAGTAACTAAAAATTACACACATATATATTATTTGTGGCATTTAAAAATCCTGTTTTATTATATTTATAAAAAATACTTAAATATTTAGGACGTTGTTGTACTGGAATTGTTAGCTAGTGATGGCTAACAATTGTTAGTAGCCACAGCCTGCTGCACTCAGCCACCTGTCCTCAATAATTGAGTATCTAGGTAATAATGAAAGACAGAGAATGGAAATATATACAATGTGGCACGTTGGGAGGAGGAACAAATGCATAGGCCCCGTGACATTGTCCCACGCCATCTTCAGGGTTCTGGCATGATGTTTAGGTTTAAATAGAGGGCAAGAGGTATGCAGAGCTAAGCAGCCCCGCCCCTGGTTGGTCCCACGCGTGGTTGGTCCCGCCCCTGGTTGGTCCCGCCCCTGGTTGGTCCCGCCCCTGGTTGGTCCCGCCCATCGCTGGCCCTCCACCACCTTGGCGGCCGTCTTTACTTCAAGTTGTCAGAATCAGGGAAATTTCTTTCCAGAAGACAACGCCCCCCTCTGGCTGGTACCAGAGCCTAGCGTTTTCCTTTCCCAGCAAGGAATTTCTGAGTAAATTCCAATTATTTGCTGGGGGTGGGGTGCGTTGCTTTAATAACATGGTAACCAAAGGGAGAGGTACAGATGTCTCTCTCTAGAAGATGTTCCACTTCTGCCATGAACTTCTAGAGTTGCAAGTCTTCCCAACCAGGCACTTGGAAGTGCTTGAAAAAAGTCAAATATACTGAAGGAATTTGTAAATGCAGTATGTTTCGGGTGATTTAATTAATTAATATTATCATTGGGGATAGTTTTGGGGGGAAACCTATCTAAACCGCACTAATGGAAATGTTTGCTTTTATCAGCAGTTCTAATAATTGCAACTGGACACAGTTCTCTCAACAGGAATGACTGACAGAATATGCAAACAAAAGAAAGCCAGACCTTCCAGAATGCTGACCATGCCTGTAGCACTAACCAGTCTGGGAAACAATCAGCAGCCTGTGAAGCCAGCATGCTGTACACCAGACTGACAGGAGAACAAGGCATCTTGCCAGCAGCAAACAGATTCTGAAGAGAGATCCTTGGGGCCCCTCCTTTTTGGCTATGAGATTCCTGAGACAATGGGCTCCCCTCCCTAACCCCCTACACATGTGCACCCATGAACTGGAATTTCCCTAGGAATCTCAAGCTGGCAGGAAGGAAAGGTGAAGCTTGAGGCTCGCAAGAGGGGGAGGTTAGAAGGAATTCATGACATTCTGACATTTCAGAGCATCTTCTAAGCGAGACCTCAGTCAAAGCGAATGGCAGGTCTGGGATGGGAGCGATCACACCTTGGCCAGAACTGCTTAGTTATACATACATCTTGCTCTCTGTTTAAACCTCAACTTCGTGTCAGGGTCCCAAAGGTGGACTAGGATGGGTCCCTGGACCTCTGCGTCTGCTCCTCTTCCCAATGGAGCCTCACTGAGCAAACCTTCTTTCTCTGCCTGTGTTTCACCGTTGTGTCTTCAACAGGCCTGGCGGGAACAGGTGGTCGAGGCCAGCCAGGCTCTGATCCTAACAACTCAGGAGAAGGTAACTTTTTGGCACAGTCACGCTTGGCACAAACCAGTAAGGCATGGTGAAGAGCTCATAACTTTCCCAGGTTTTTGTCCCTGCTTCCAAGTTTGAACTGATGAGAAACAGCCAGGTGTGTCCCTGTAAGCAACCACATCAGATGCCCAGGCATCGCCTCCAAACAGGACACCTACGAGGCATCTTTTGGAAACACTCAGCAGCTCTCCTGCTCTCCTACCTGCCTTCAGCCTCTGCCAAAAAGCAAGGGGAGGTGGCTTTGAGTAGATAATTTTTTCCTCACTGGTTAGTCGTCATCTCTTGCCAAACTAAAATGCTCTCCCAGACATAAGAGATCTAAACTGACCCTTCTCACACATTCTTCCCCAACTTGCCTGGCCACCCTCTCCACAGTCAGGCGAGGAGGAAAGTCTGTCAGGTCCTTGTCCTCAGAAGCTCCCTGCCGCCCCCACTGTCTGCCAGTTCTTGGCCCTTTGGGAAACATGACTCCCACTCGGTCCTGTTCCCCACCCACGGGAACACAGCCAGTGACTGTTTGCTAGTCTTGTTTTTTGCCTTGCTCCCTAGACCACAGCATCAGAAGGGAAGCATGACCCTCTGCTTTGCTTGCTCTACCCCCATCACGAGCTCTGTGTCAGGTGAAGACAGGCCCGTCAGCGGGAAGCCAGGGTCTTGTGGGTACTCATTGTATTCATGACCTTCCCTAATATCATAAGGATTTTTATAAGTGCAAATAAACACCACTCCCAAAGAGGGGGGTTATAGTTTATTTAGCAGTGTGTGTGTGTGTGTGTGTGTGTGTGTGTGTGTGTGTGTGTGTGTGTGCACAAGCATGTGGAGGCAAGAGGTCGACATTGGGTGCCTTCCTCTATTGCTTTTCACCTTATCATCTTTTGAAACAGGGTCTATCACAAAATTTGATGCTGATAGATGCAGCTGAACGGGCTGGCCGTGACATCTCAGATCCACCTGTCCCTGAGCCGCAGCACTAGGGTTACACACACTCACCACCACACCTGAATTTTTGTAATTATATTTACTTACTTGTAACAAGTCTTTCTCTGTCCCACCAGCTCCCAAATAATGACACAGAGATTTCTTATTAATTGTGAAAGCTCAGCCTATAGCTTAGGCTTGTTTCTAACAAGCTCTTATAACTTAAATTAACCCATTTCTATTAATCTACATTCTACCATGTGTCTCATGGCTGTTACCTCTCCTCTGCACATCCTGCTTGCTCTGCATTTCCACCCCACTCTTCTTCCCAGAGTCCTCTCTGTCTCCAGAAGTCCTGCCTAAACTCTTCCTGGCTATTGGCTGTTCAGCTTTTTATTACACCAATCACAGCAATATATTTTCACACAGTATATAAATATTCCACAACATTTACTCTCTCTCTCTCTCTCTCTCTCTCTCTCTCTCTCTCTCTTCTTGTGTCAGGTCTCTCCTTCCACTATGTGGGGCCTGAAGATTAAATTCAGGTCAGAGAACAACTTTGAAGACTCAGATTTCTCTTTCTACTGTAGAGGTCCCAGGGATTGAACTCAGGTCTTCAGATTGGGAGGAAATGCCTTCACCTTGTCAGCCTCACACACACCCAGCTTGCTGCTGGGGATTCAGATTCTGGACCTCATGGTAAGCAAGTGTTTTACCATGGAGCTGTCTCCCTAGTCCAGGATGTTATAGTCCAGCTAATCCAGTCCATCCAACACTCTGTGCGTAGGAAATGCCAGTCTCGAATGAAGTGCTAAAAGCAGAAAGAAGCTAACAAGCGTCCAACTGTCCCCGATCCCACTGAGTGTCCAAGATAAGATGATTAGGATGTGTGCCCTGACAGCAAGAGACTCGCACTATAATGGCAATGACAGGCATGAAGAAAAAGAGTCAAGCATAGAGTGTGCTGGCTGAAATACACCAGGGGCGCAGAACACACAGTGTGCCCACACAGGTTACACCGATTTATCTTCCTGTCTAATGTGTTTTCCTAAAAGACTGCGTGCAGACCAAGTGTGTGTGAATCACCTGACATGCCTATTGGTATGTCTCTGCTGAAAGAACTGTTGCAACAACACTTTCAAAAATCAATTCCTACTTTAGTTCTCTTGGAAATCTGGCACTTAAGTAGAACGATCTTTTTTTCCAAAAAGCAGCTAACAGTTGCATTATATTCTGAAGAGTCGAACGACCATGCTAGGTGAACACAGGACACTGTAAGAGAAATGGGGGGGGGGGGCTGGAGAGATGACTCAGCTGTTAAGAGCACTGACTGCTCTTGCAGAGGACCTGGGTTCAATTCCCAGCACCCACATGGGAGCTCATGCCTGTCTGTAACTCCAAGATCTGACACCCCCCTCGCAGATATATACCCAGGCAAAATACCATTGCAAAAAATAAAAATAAATTATTTAACAATAACAAAAAGGGAAGAGTAGTTTCCTAGGTGGAATTCTTTCAAATGCAGTCAGGGCCAGGGAGATGCTTCAGTGAGTAAGAGATCTTGCTGTATAGACCCTGAAGACCTGAGTTCATTCCCTGGATTCTTCAGCAGAAGAGAACCAACTCCTGACAGTGGTCCTCTGACCTCCATACTGCACACATGCCAACATACCTATAAATAAGAAGCAAAACTTTTAAACATTCCAGTGTAGACATGTGCCACTGAACAGCAGACGCATCTCAGGTGACTCTGTTCCTATGCAGTCACTGCTGATCTAGACAGGAAGGGGCAGGTCCCCCACAAGGCCTCACTGACGCAACCAAGGGCATGGAGAACAGCAGACAGAGAAAGCTGCTGCCAGCACCCTCGGAAACGTACTTACGTAGCCTTTCTTAAGAGAAAGCACACACTCCAAAATAACAATGCTGAGTGAAGTAAATACATACACCATCACCAGATGCTGCTTCTCCTTTTCAAGTGGTGTTCACTACACATCCATCCACGTATGCCAGGACTGGCAACACATCACTACAGACATGAGTAAAGCATTGTGCTGTGGATGTCTTCACTAAGTAAAAGAAATTTTTCAGCTCATTATAATCTTGTGTGGTATTTGATCTGATGTGAACCATAACATCATTAGGTTAGCATATGACTATGCCTGTTAAAAGAGGCCAGTGGGATGCATGGAGAGGAGCATGGTGTGTGTGTGTGTGTGTGTGTGTGTGTGTGTGTGTGTGTGTGTGTGTGTGTGTGTAAGTAGAGCTGGGCCTGAAGCTCATGTCACCTTCTCAAAAGCACTTCTGACCCTGCCTTGGTTCTGCTACATACAGCTCAGTGCCTGGGAGTGAGTTCTGTGCAAACATGCGGATGGATGCCCTCACATGACATCTTCTAGGGAGAAGGTAAATCCAAATGCTGTTTTCAGACCTAAAAATGGTCCTTAAGGCAGCAGCCATGTGAAATAAATGTAATACAGACAAGTGGGGTGAGGGGAGCAGATCTGAACCCTGGCTTGATGCCTTACACAGTGTGCTTTCTGCTTTCCACTGGGGGAAGCTGGTGTGCCCTTCATTATCATGTGACCACAAAATGAAGCAGCGCTCAACCTTTCTATACTAAACAGCAAACCAGGTGTCAATGGAGAATCTGAGTGACCGCTAATCCATCCTATTCACTTCCTAAAAGTGGATGTTCCACAGGAGACTGGGCAAACTTTTTAATGCTATGTAGCATCAAAAACAGAAGGGTCATTTTAATTTTCCCATGTCTGAAGACTGATGAACAAGATCCCAGGTATTCATTAAATACCTCTTTTAGTTCCTACTGGGTGCAAGACCCCACAAGACAAGCGCTGTGGGCAGAATGAAGTCAGCAGAAGCCTGCCACCCTGGGCTTTACATTCCAGAGCCAAAGGAGACCAATCCAGAAAGCGGGTGAGCGGTCATTTGTCTGAATTTATAACAAGGACTAACAAGAAAGACCTTTGTCAGATGAGTCCTCTGGGAAGTCAAACACAGGGACTCCTTTAGGACGAGCGTGAGCCTTGTGAGCAACTAGGATAAGAGGAAGTTCCAGGCCGGAGAGACCCTGAATATACTAAGAACTGATTAAGCCCAAGGCAGCTGCTGGGAAAAGACCCAGGGCACAATAGAAATTGGAGTAGGCAATGTGACAAGAGGCAGGAAGCCATGCAGGGCCATGTAGGCCACAGAGGAGAACCCAAGACACCAGGAAGCTGTTGGTGAGTCTCAGATTGGAAGTGACACAAGCCAACTCATGCATTTGAACAGCCACTCTGGTCACAGGACTGATGGGCGGGGTTAGAGGACTTTCGGCAGGGACTATGGATTCCTCAGAACCCAGGCTTCTTCCTTTCAGTCCTGCTAAAGAAGTAGGCTCTACCGCCTGTCCTAAAGACTCAGGTTATAGCTTAAGATGGAGAAAGGGGATTGATTCAGTGAGGCCACAGAAGAGGAGCAGATAAAGAGGCCTAGTGGCCCCACCCCTACCCCAAATCTATCTTCAGGGTCATGACCTGAAGTTTAGGTTTAAACAGAGGACAAGAAGTATGCATCGCTATGTAGCCCTGGCTACTGCTGAAAGATAGTCTGACAGGTTGTCATAACTCTGTGAATTTCTTCCTGGGAGACAAGCTCCCCCTCTGTCTAGCACCAAGTTTTGGCTCTTTCCTTCTTCCAGCATTCAGCTCCTAGAATTCCACCTTCTTGAGGTCCATGGTCTCCATTGTGTGACAGCCAACGGTAAAAACATCTCTTTAGAAGCATCCTCATTCTGCCTAGGGTGGTTACAGATCCATAGACTTAGGTGAGGTGTGGACTTTTAATTTGCCTTGCCAATGGGAGAAGACCAGCAATGCCCAAAGTCATCTTATAGTTCAAATACTACATGTACAGAGCAGAGAAAGGATATTGAAACAAAGAAAGTATGTTGACGCCTTCCTTTCCCTCATGCCTGGCATCCTGGACCCAATCTAGCTACATCTACCACCCTGCATCAGAGACCTCAATTTAAAACCTGAACTATTCAGACCCCAGAGCCACCACCAAAACAACATCCTAATAAATTAAAAGTAGAACCTGAAACACTGAGCGTTACAAAAGAAAATATAGGTCTCTTCAAGACATTGGGGCAGGCAAGAACTTTCTGGACAGAACTCCAGTAGCACAGGAACCAGTCTCAAGTATGAACAAATGGTACTACATAAAATTTAAGAGTTTCAGCCGGGCGGTGGTGGCGCACGCCTTTAATCCCAGCACTCGGGAAGCAGAGCCAGGCGGATCTCTGTGAGTTCGAGGCCAGCCTGGGCTACCAAGTGAGCTCCAGGAAAGGCACAAAGCTACTCAGAGAAACCCTGTCTCGAAAAACCAAAAAAAAAAAAAAATTTAAGAGTTTCTGCACAGCAAAAGAAGCTATCTGTAGAGCACATAGGCAACCCCCAGAATGGGGGGGGGACTATTAGCTATACCTCAGATAAGGGGCTAACAACCAGAATTAAGGAAGAACTGTAGAAATTAAATATCAATGAAATAAAACTATAAATCAACAAATGGACTAATGAATTAAGTAGACAGTTTTCAAACAAAGAAATAGAACTTCCCTAGTCATCAGGGAAATGCAAACTAACACTCCTTTGAGAGTCCACCTCACTCCAGTCAAAATGGCTACCCTCAAAAACTGCGAAGACAAATGTCAGAGGGACTGTCTAGAGAAGGATGAACCCTTGTTCACAGCCAGAGGGCGAATTAACGTGGCCACTACGGAAATCAGTTTGGATGTCTCTCAAAAAGTCAAAGATAGAAGTACCCTGTGACCCAGTCATTCCACCCCTGGGCATACACCAGAGAACCCCACCCCCTAAGTACCCTGTGACCCAGTCATTCCACCCCTGGGCATACACCAGAGAACCCCACCCCTACCGTCTTTGCACCCCGTTTATTGCTTTCACTCACTATCATAATTTTGAAAGCTCTGAGAATACTTGGAATACTGATCAACACATTAAGAAGTTGAAACACTGGGAAACTCCTTTGTCTCACTGTATAATTCTAAACTGTATTATTGGTGAATAATTGCTTTGCTGTTAGTTAAAAAATGAGTAAAATATAGCCCATGGGGCAACATCTGAAAGCATCAAAACTATGGACTGATATGCCCCCCCAAATAAAATCACATTCATATTGAACACATACGGACATTTTCTTGTCATTTTCCTTAAGCAATACAATATCATAACTACTTATGTGACGTTGACATTGCATTAGGTTGTATGATTAATCTAGAAATTATTTAAAGTGTATGAGGGGACATGGAGATCACTGCATTGGCGGATTGCCTGCCCCACAAGCATGGGGACTTGAGTCCAGATTGCAAGCCTCAAAGAAAAAGCCAGGCAGTGAGCTGGCGAGGCGACTCAGCAGGTAAAGATGTTTGCCGCCAAGCCTAATAATCTGAGTTTAGTCCTGAGGATGCACCTGGGTGAAGGAGAGAACTGACTTCTGCAGGTTGTCCTCTGACCTCCACGTGTATGTGCTGTGGTGCGGAGAAGGGGGGGGGGAGGAGAGGGAGGGAGGGAGGGAAGGAAGGAGGGAGGGAGGGAGGGAGGAGAGATCTTTTTAAAGCTAGGCATGGTGGTGCATGCAAAATAATAATAAATAATAATAACAACAGTAATAATAGTAATGTGGAAAGTGTTGAGGAAGACACCTGAGCTGATCTCTGGCCTCTGCACATTTGCAGGGCACTGTGACCTGTCTTTGTAATCCCAGCAGTGGGAGGAAGAAACAGGAAAAATCCTTAGAGTTTATTGGCCAATCTAGCTGAACAGATGAGCTCTAGGTTCAGCGAGCAAGAGACCTTGTTTAAAATAAGTAAGTAAAGGATGGAGTGTGGGAGAGATACAGACAATAACCTCTGGCCTCCACACAATTTTTTTAAACAAAGAAATGTTTAAAATGAGCGGAGTACATGAGAAGATATGCATAGGTTATATGCAAACACTGTATCTTTTTATAGGAGACCCAAACAGCATCTCATTTTTGTGTCCACAGGAGTCCTGAACCCTTCCTCTGTAGCTGTCGAGGGAGGGCTATAATTACGAATCAAGAGAAGGAATGGAGCAACCGCGCTCGCTGATTCTTTTTCAGGTTCCTTTGGGAGTATCAGGCAGTGGCTTCGAGTGGTTAAAAGCGATGGGGGCAGTGGACACCCACCCTGCCCCAACCTTCCTACAAGGTCACTGAGGAAGCCATCTGTATCATATTCCAACTAAGAACAAATACTTTATTCTCAAGCGGGGAGAACTCCCTGGCCTGTCTACAGGCAGGGAGAGAGCCTGCCCGGCCCTTAGCATGTAGAACAGCACTCACAGTGAAAGACAGAATTCCAGAGCACTTAAGACAAGGGACGTGGCTTTATACCCAGAATACCAGAGCCCTGCCCAACTGCCAATAGCCAGCTTTCTTTCCCTTAGAGCCTGGCCACAGCCCTCCTGCTCTTGGAGCTGGCTGCAGGTTCTTCCTGTAACATCAACAGCACTCACAAAAGGACTCACATTTGACTTCATATGCTGCGGTCATCACACGGACAGTCACAATGTTTTCCCCAGGAAACGATGTCCAAAAGGACAATGACATGGCTGGAGGCCTCCAGCTGCAATCTGGCCCCTGCTGCCTTCTAGGTGGGTTCTCAGCCTTCCATTCCCTCACCTGGGGCATCCTGGACTCCACCTGGCCGCTTCCACCACCTTGTCCTATTAATGATCACTAATGGTCTTTGCCCTCATTGGGGACCAAGGAATAAGTGTGGGTACCGTGGACTTGGCTCAGGTGCCCTGTAGTGGTTTTTAGTGGGACATGGTAATGACCATCTCTGCTCCAAGATCCTACTGCCACAGTTGATATTATGGCAAGGGAAAGCCTCTTACCCAGCTCAGCCAGGTACCTGCACATCTCAGTTCAGAGGTTACAATATTCTTGGAGTCATCTACCCCCATGGGCTGGGGAATCTGTCTACGGAAAGAATAGATACCTGCCCTGACGTATTTGCCTCCCTGCTCATCATGATTGGTTGGACCAACAACCGGCAGGAGAGGACCCCAGAAGCTGCTGGGCTCTGTGAGACAACTGAGTCACAAAACAGGACCTCCAAACTTCCACTTGAGAGCTTGAGAGCATCTGCCTTCACCACACTATTCCTGGTGAGGGGTGGCTGTCCTGTGGGATGGACACTGGATTGTAGGTACTGGAAAGATGACCCACTCAGACAGGAAAGTGAAATGGCAGCTGACCGAGAATGACAGCGGGAGATCTGAGGCAGGGGCCGCTAAAGCAGCCGCCGCCTGGGAGAGAAAGCAGAGACCAGAGGGGGCCCGACAAAAAGTATCAGTTGCTGGATCCCGAGGACTGCAGACGGAGTGAAAGCAACAGTTACAGAGAAGCGCCAGGCAGAGAGAGGAGAGAAGGAAACTTCAGACTTTGTTAGAACCGCAAGCAGATCCCACCGGGTGGGGCTGGGGTGGGAGGGGCGTAGAAGTGGGAGTCCAACCCAGAGCAGCCCTTCTTAAAGGAGCCAGTCCCTGTGTTCCAGATCAGCCCAAGTTCCCCTGACCTTCCTCCACTGTGGTTAGGGAGAAGGTGGCATTGGACAGAAAATTTTAAAACACTGGGACGTCTCCTAATCTATTTCATGTTGTGATAATAGACTATCTGATGCCAGATACTTTATAAAGACAAGAGATCTGCTTAGCTTACAGTTTTGGAGGCTGAGTGAGGAGGCTTCATCTGTCTGGCATATGGCGAAGTCTTTCCATCTGTGTCAAGATATGGCAGATGGTAGGTACCGGGGACGAAATGGATACACGTGGAGGAGAAGGATCACATGGTGAGGCAGGAAGCAAGAGGCAAGGTGAGAGACCAGGACTGCTGTCTGTATAAGATCTGCCGCTCCCCCTTACCTGACCTAGTCCTGGGAGACCAGAATTAGTCCCCTAGTGAGGGTGGAGTCTCTGAGGAATGACCTTCCCTGAGCCCCAACGTTAAGACACCTCCACCCTGCCACATGAGGGACCGAGCCTCCTGCACAAGAACCTTTGGGGGACAAACCACCTCCAAACCCAAGTACCCGGTTAAGAGAGAGTGAGAGAAATGAAAACATGCTGTATTGGGGGATCTTTAAAAGGCACTTTTTCCTGCTTTGTTGACAAGAGAGCTTTTATTCCACTTAGCACGGAATCCGGCCAAATCCACCCTGCATTCTGCAACCACACTAATGTCTCCAGTCAAAAATTACCTCTAATCTTCCTACGCTTATTAACCAGGCCTAGGGATTGCAGATTAGGACTCTTCATATGCTAATTAGCCCCCCCAGGGTGTGGAGTAGAATGAATTTATTGGTACTCACATCCTTTTCAAACTGAGAGCCACCAACCCAAACGAACAAAAGGAAAGCAAAGGGCTGGGGAGAAGGGGAGGGAATGGACTTCGGCTAAGGAGGCTGGGGAAGACCTCACCGGGTTCTAGGTTCAGCCAAGGGTCTGGTTCAGAGATGGAGCTTTCATGCAAAACACAGTCACTTGTCAGCTAGCGGCAGGGATAGAGTCTGAAAATGAATTGTCAATGTCATAGCAAACACCATCGAGCGGGATCTAAGATGGCTACTACATCATCACGTGGTGTGATCCCAAGTGACCACATTTCAGTGAGATGTCTGTGCTTGACTAGGACACGAATCAAATGACTGCACTGGTCTGAAGGAACACCGATGTCCTGCTCTGCATCGCGTAGAAATTGTTATGGTTTCATAAAGACCGGAAAAGGGCTTGGAAGTACCACACTATGGTGTTATTGAACTGTCGCCTCTAGTGAAGAACAGAAAGTGAAGGTGTCTACCTTTAATTCTGATCATATACTTCCTGTTTACCACCACACACACACACACACACACACACATACACACACACACACACACACACACACACACACACACACACACACACGGTCTCACTTCATAGGCTGTCCTTGAACTCACAATCTTCCTGCTGCCTCCACCTCCAGAGTGCTAGTATTACAGGCCTACGCAGACACATCCAGCCATGGTTTACACTTTAAATGACATCAGAAAGCCACTGTGACTTAAACAGCTGACCTGATTTTTGAAGAAGAACCACCCTCTACTGTGTGGCAGAGGCCACAAGGAGCGTGCTGGGAGCCATGTTCAGTCCTGTGGCCTTTACTCTGCAGGACTTAACCCTCTCTGCCTTTATTTCCCTCTACCTAAAACGGTGATATTAGGGCCCACGTCATAGAAAAGGCGTGAAGATAAAATGAGCCCATCCTTATGTAGGACTCCAAACACGCTGGGCACCCAGTCAGTATCCATAAGGGCTGGTGTCACATTGTGTTAGTGGCACATTGCTCACTGATTGGAGAAGAGGGTCAGGGAAGGAGTGGGGCCGCCTGGGCCTCTCTGAGGTTCAAAGTCATGGGACCTGAGAAGGCCTGACACGGCCGTACCCCAGCTGAGGGCTTGGGCGGGTCAGTGAACCCCGCAATTCCACAGAACTGGCTTAAACCACGAACGAGCAGGGTGATCTACTGCCAGCCTCAGGGGCACATCCTGGGCCCTAGCAGTCAGTCCTAACAAGCAAGGCTCAGCCACTCATCCTCAATCAATCGGACAGGTAAACGGGAGTGGAAAGTAGGGGCGACTCCAGTGCGGTCACATCGGGAAGGACCACAAAGGGGCCCTGGACCCACCCCTCACCACACACACACACACACACACACACACACACACACACACACACACACACATACACACGTCCCTCTCTGGGGTCCGAGCAGAAGGCAAGCGTGTGTATTGTATAACTAAGCAGTTTGGTAAAGGTAGCGTTCCACCCATTAGTGTTCCTCTGGCTCCAGTCTCTCCTGCAGGGTGTTCTGACAAGTTGTCAGAACTGTGTGAAATCTCTCTCTGGAAGACAAGTTCCTCCTCTGACTGGCACCGGGCTCCAGCCTCTTCGCTCTTCTGGCATGAGATTTGCGAGGAAATTCCAATTCCCTGGGACCATCGTCTCGATAGTCTGCTAGCTAACGGTAGCAAAGGGTCTCTTTAGAATCCCTTCATTTCTGCCGAGATGTGCATAGCCTGGAGCCAGACCATTCTTCCCGGCCCTGGCTCTCCTGAAGACAGAAGCTGCAGTGGAACGTGGCTGTCTGTGGAGAGCAGGAGCATGGCTGGGCATGGCTAGACCATCTACGTGGTCTGCAGGGCCCAAAGCTGAAGGCATCACAGAGGAGGGAAAAGGAAGACTTGGCCCCAAATGTTAACAAAACAGGCCAGAGTCTTCAAACTGGGAATTTTCAGAACTAGTCCATGCTGCTTAAGACGCTGAACTCGGTTTCTTTAGGCTCATCAGCCGATTATACACCGTGTCTGGTCATTTTTTACTTTTCTACCCTGACTGTCTGGTGGGCGATTGGTTTCCTACTGTTGTACACCAACACTCACACTCAGGGATGACTGCTGAAGAGACACCACACACACGGCTGCCGAATGGAAGGGGAAAGACGCGCTCACCACCCACTCCCTCGGACTCAGAGGCAGGTGCCAGATGTGTAGTGGAGCTATAATGCCAATCATAGAAGCAGCACATTTTTCTCTCTGCCCCATAAAATACCAGTAACAAGTGTAATCGGAAGGCCCCATCGAGCAGGAAGAGGCTCACGCCTTGAAGGGCACCTGTGGTTACAGAGCCCATCCGCCCACGATGGATGCTTTAATCTGTGGAAGGAACGGATACCTGTTCCAGGGGGCTGGCTGGCAGCAGAGGCAAGGAAAGCTAGCTCCCCTGCTGTGGCCCTCTCTCCACCACTGCACAGAATGGGGGGGGAGGGTCAGGAGGGGGTGAATTGCCTCCTCCACAGTGACCATCTCCTTCCTCCACCCAAATGCTGGCAAACTCACGGGTGATCGCTGGATCAAGGTGCCAGGTGTGGAGCTGGCCAAATGGGTGTAGCAGTGAGCGAAGCTTCGGTCAGTTCCTTTCCCCAGGATCAGAGTCTGAGTCGTGGACAACTATAAGAGCAGTCTGCCCACCAAAAGCTGTGCTCCTCCTGTGTCATGACTGGCATCAAGGCAGTGAGGAGTGGACATGCCTTCTAGCATCTTTCTTCTTTGGCCCTGGATTGGTGTTGAACTCGGAGGCCTTAGAGGATGAAAGAAGGACCCTCTGAACAACTATGGGGCTTTAGGGCTGGAGAGATGGCTCAGCGGTTAAGAACACTTGCTGCTCTTCCAGAGGTCCTGAGTTCAATTCCCAGCACCCATGTGATGGCTCAAAACCATCTGTAATGAGATCTGGTGCCCTCTTCTGGTGTGCAGGAATACATGCAGACAAAACACTGTATACATAATAAATAAATAAATCTTTAAAAAAAAAAAGAGTATGGTGCTTTGAGTTACCCTGTAGAGATGTCTCCCTAGTTCCTAGGGGCCCTGCACTGGCGTCTTCGGTGAGAAAGAAATCTATTGCCTTAAACCACCAGTGTGTGGCGTTATTGCCACAGCTGCCTTTTCCCCAGCATCACAGCACACTTGGAGAAAGTGAAGACCAAGACTGCCAGCTTCATGCCACCTGAGGAACCAGAACCACTCCGTGGAGAGACTGATGCTGGGCTCTAGCCCAAAGCAGAGTCCGTGAGGGCGGGCCTGACAGAAGACAGCGTGGAAACCAGCTTGCTAAAGAAGAAGGGATGGTCTGGGTCTTGGCATTCAGGAAGAGAGAGAGGAGAATGGAAGTTCCAGGGACTAAGAAGTGTGGACAAGTGGAGGAGCAGGGGAGAGGGGAGAGGAGGAGGAGGAGATGGCAGAGCAAAGCGGATGCGGCAAGGCTGCAGTCTCCACCAGTCGGGCGACCGAGGCAAAGGGATCAGGAGTTACAGCAGTTTAGGGAGACCTTGCCTCAAATCTGAAATCGTCTCGTACGGCCTAGCTCAGTTGGTTAGGCACTTGCCCAGCCTGCATGAAAACCTATAATAATAACACTCGGGAAGTAGAGGCAGGAGAGTTCAGAGATAACCCTCGGCTACACGGCACGTGGAAGGCCCGCCTAGTCATAACAGTAATAATCACGACAATAATAAAATCTAAGAGTCTTATTTAGCCATCCCACAAACCTACAGCTTTGTGCTGAAGAGCTTGGGAAATCACAAAAGGGTTTTCACAGGGGAGGAGACACGATGAGGTCTATGTTTTAAAAAGACTCCGGTGACTGCAGCACAGAGAATCAACTGGAGTGCTCTTGGAAGAACATGTGTTCGCTATTTCCTTTTCCTGCCAAAACTGTACCAGGGGAATGGTACTCCAACAACGTGAGTAGCTACTGCTGGATACTGGAGGCTTTCCCAAACTTCCCAAAACTAGATTCAGGGAGAGGATGGTGCAAGGCCGGTGGAGGGTAGCATGAGTGATTTCTGTTTACATGTCAGATCACCAGATGAACATCTAGGGCCTTGGAGGAGGCCTGGGCATGGGCAGCAGCAGGCCACTAGTACCTCCGATCTTCACTGATAACTGGGGCGCCCCAACCAGCCCTATTCACAGGGCCTCCATCGATTTCCTCAACACACGGAGGAGAAACTCTCTGCCCACTGACTCCCCTGGTCAAAGCACCCTAATAGGCTTGAGCTGCTGGAAGAGAACCCTTCCCTCCCCCACAGCAGCCCGACACACACACCACCACCACCACCACCTGCACACACATACACTCCACTAACTATGTATACATAGACCTTTGCACTTCTTTCAGAGCTCCCTAATGTGAAAAGAAAGAATGATGCCCTTTCTTTCTCAGACTCAGAAACTCTGCAAGTGCCATCCACTTTCCTTGTATCCTTCGACTAAACATAAGCTAAACTCCTGAAGGCCCCAGCAGAGCAAGGATGTGTATGGACGGGTGTGTGTCTACCCTGTAGTATCTTTTAGATACTTTTTAAGATTTGCTTTGGTTCTAAAACTTCTGAGACACTGTCCTACTACTCAGCCCAGGGTGGCCTGAAACGCTCCATCCTCCTTGCCTCCGCATCCTGAATTCTGGGATTACAGGCAAGCATCACGAGACCTGGTTCTAGATACTCTTTACCTGTTCCTCCGTTCAACCACCGACACACAGAGAAACGGACCACCACCGCCATGTAGGTTGGCTAAATTCTACTAGGGAATGATGCCACAAGTTATACCCAAGGTTGTGACAAGGTGTAGCTGAGAAACTTGTCATCCTCAGGAAGGGTACTGAGAACACAGCCCCTAAGTTTACAAGGGTCCTCTGTATAGAGACCACTGAGGGGAGTTTGTCTCTGATCTAGATTCCAGAAATTACTGTTCTGGTTCTGACCATCTGACTCGTCGTGGGACTGATAATTTTACCCTGTGAATTGTTAGAAAGCTAGGGCCAAATCTGTGACCCAGTTCATCCCACACGGGCTCGCTTCACATCTGCTACAGCACACGCCACCCTTTCAGGCTGTGTCTCTCCTCCTTCGTTGCCTTTGCCCTAGTTTCTCCCCCTTCTTACAATGCATGGAGCCCCCCCATAACTCCTTGTTGGAAAATGGTTGAAATGAAAAAAGATCAATGGTAGAGTTATATAGGTTTGGGGGTTCTGCTCAGTTGGTAGACTGCCTAGCGTTCAGGAAGCTCTGGGTTTGATATCTTTATAAAATCAGGTGTGGTGACACATGCCTGTAATCCCAACACTACAGAGGCAGGAAAACCAGAAATTCAAGCTATATAGCAAGTTGGTGGCCTGCCTGGACTGCATGAGACTCTGTCTCTGAAAAAAAAAAAAAATAGTACTAGCTGTCCTTTGCCGTAACCATTGCAAAGCAGCTATGCATGATAAAAAAAAAAAAAAACCAAGTAGAGTGTAACTCCTGAGGATCAACTGGGGTAGGAAGCCCAAGAATGGCATAGACAAAAAAAAAAAAAAAAAAGGTGGTGCACGCCTTTAATCCCAACACTGGGGAGAGCCAGGTGGATCTCTGTGAGTTCGAGGCCAACCTGGGCTACAGAGTGAGACCCAGGACAGGCACCAAAACTACACAGAATAACCCTGTCTTGAAAAAAAAAAAGAAAAGAAAAGAAAGAAAGAAAGAAAAGAAAAGAAAACCTTGAGGGTATTTTCGGGTATTTTCTAATTCTGTTCAATGCAGAATTTATCAAATAATAGAAAAGAACCCTTGTCCACCCAGATTTGGTAAGATATAAATGATAGTTGGAACCTGTCTGTCTGGGTGTCTACTGCTGATGGCCTTTAGGGACTCTCTGAACCAATCTTCAAGAGTTCTTTACTGAACCAAATGCTTGCCTCTCTGCTATGTCTATATGTGGCGAGAATTCTAATTGGCCTTAATAATAAAAACCCCGAGTCAGATATCAGGGTGAAAGCTGAAAGATCAGCAGGCTCCATTTCTAAGCTCCTCCTACGCCTTGACGGTAGCCAGGTGCTGGGAGACTGGAAGTGTGTAGATCTCTCTGTTTCATCAATGAGCATCTAATGGGAATTCAGCCTTCAGCTCGCCCTCCCTTCTCTTGCCACAGTGGTCACAGGTGAGTATGTTAGCAAGGATATGGGGTACGAACAGCAGTTCTAGAATGGCGGGTCAACGGAAAAGGACGGCTGCTTTGGCGACCTACACTGCCTTAAAGCAGGCTCAGCACGAGTGATATCTGAACTGTTGTTATGCTAAGCCAGTTGGGCTATTTTTACCACAACACAGATTGTCGAGCTTAATCGATATAAAGCCCTTCTATGAACTAGAAGTACCCTCTTCAGTACCACCATAGAAAGAAGGGAAATAATAACCTCCTCACTGAAGGACATAACACCCAAGCTGGAGTGCTTCTGACACCTGTAAGCCATCAGACTCGATTCTTAAATTATGTATAAAGGTCTCCTGAAAGATGATAAGGAGAAAATGCTAATCTTTATATCGTTGCTTTGATAAAAGTGAACTTTGAGCTGACCATGGTGGTACATGCCTTTCATAACAGCACTCCAGAGACAGAAAGGCAGACCCCTGTTAGGTCAAGGCCATCCTGGTCTATGTTTAAAAAAAAAAAAAAAAAAAAAAAAAAGGCAGTAATTGTGAACGCCTTTAATCCCAGCACTCAGAAGGCAGAGGCAGGTGGATCTCTGTGAGTTTGAGGCCAGCCTGGACTACAGAGTGAGTTCTAGGACAGCTGACAGCCAGAGCTACACAAAGAAACCCTGTCTCAAAAAAAAAAAAAAAACCAGTAGTGGGGATCCTTGAGGTGCTAATGGAATAACTTAGCGGAATAAGTGCTTAGCATGTGTGATGCCGCCGTCCAATCCTCAGTATCAAAAAGAAAGCTTTTGTATGACGTTATGTTCTTTGCCTGTTGACAAGGTACTGATCATGATGGAGGATGGACCAGAGATCCCGAGGAACAACCTTTTGGTTACATGACTCGTGCTGACACTATGTCAAACCACCCTGGTCCATATGTGGCATCTAAAACCAACTGCATATTAAGAAAGAGTTAAATTTTTCTTTTCTTTACTGTATTCCTAACAATAATTAGAAGTCTGTAACACAGGTGTTCTGGGCACAGTGGTATATGTACCGTAGGGATCTAATAAATATTCATGAGTGAGGATGAAATGATTGTCATGGAATGGTGGGGCGATCTTCATGGAAGCTAATACTCAGAACATATTTCCTGTTTTGAGGTCAGCGCCCAGACCAAACACTTGCCCCTTGTTGCCAAGCCTTCAGGATCCCAGGAGAGCATGAAAGCACTGTCCTGGCCTCCTCAGGGCTCTCCAGAGCTCTTCCATTTCTCCCTTGGAGATCAAGCCTACTGTTTCTTATCTGATTTGCTCCTCTACTGCTTCATACAGAAGCTGCTTTTATTCCTTGCCCAGAACCTGAATTTCTAGGTCTTTCCTGATAGTGACTCAATAGTACTCAATAGTTTGCAACTCAAACTTCACTAATTAATTTGCCTCCCCCTGTTGGGATAGGCCTAAATGATTGGGCCAGCCATATGGAATATTAATTTCCTATGCAAATGAGGCATTAGTAATCATTGAGTACTGCACATTTTGGTGAGCAGTGAGCCATTTATTATTTATCAAACACAAGATTAAGAGACAGTTTGGATCAAAAATCCTGTTGCAAAGAATTTAATAACAACTTCCCTAATTTTCAGAATAAAAGAGAATAAATTAGGTAGTCATTACATGACCTTCACTGCCTAAGGAATTGAGCTGTCCTGGAAACTGCAAATTGGGGTGTTGGCTTCAGTCTTGGGCTGCCAGGACACCTTAGGGGACCACAAACAAGAGAAGGAGCTGGCAGGGCAGATTTTGCAGAAGGATGAAGACAGAATACTGAGTGTACCCATACACGGACCCACTGGGCCACAGCTATTCCTATGTCTTAAATTCAGGAAGAGGCAGTATATGCATCCACCCAGTGGCAAATCAGAGTGCTGGCTGTTGCTAGCGTTGAAGTGACCTGCCAAGACAGGATGGAACCAGGAATCACAATGGGCACCAAGGAAGCAAGCATCTGAAAGTAGTACACACACCCTTTAAAAAACCATCTTCTCTCTGCATGTCATTGCTGATGTACAGTGGGGTTTTTGTTCGTCTTTGTTTTGAGAAAGGGTTTTACTATGTAGCTCAGGCTAGCCTGGAAATCATTATCCTCCAGCCTCAGCCTCCTGTATGCTGGAATTAACGGCATGTGCCACCACACTGGGCTTATACTGATTCTTTTCATGATTTTTTTTTTCTTTATAAGCTAAATAATAACATTACATCAAAGTTGTTCCAGTGAAAACTGTCACCAAAAAGAGTCTTAGGCAATCGGCTTGAGATAAAGGAGTATCTCTCCTCCCAGCTCTGCTTCTGTCTTCATCAGAAGAAACCTAGAAGGGCACTGCGAAGGGGGCTCAGTCCTGGAGGTCCTGGTCCCTGGTGTCTGGTTGAGGGCGCGGCCAGTTGTTGCAAATTGTGCAATAATACCGGCAGTGCTGGAAGAAAGGAGAACTCCCTTCCACAGCTCCCAAAAGCTTGCCTTGACTGTGTTGCCAGAGATGGATCTGAGGTGTTTAAACGTGGGGGCTGCGTGGCATCACGTCAGATCTAGGCCCCTTCCTTGCTAAGTGAACCCGCACTGTAAAACAGCTCAGCTGCAGCGAGCAGCCCTCCCACCGATGCTGGGCCACGGATCTCTCCATCTGCCCTAACACTGGGAGATGCGGATGAATTTTGACGGGGCGGAAAACAACTCCACATATGCCAGTAGGGCCGCACACACCGAAGGCCAGCGAGGAATCTATTTCAAAGAGAAGTTTTGGACACGTTCACACTTGCTGGCGTGTTTTTGCATAAGTGCTGGCTATTTCACAAGTGTGGGTCAGGCGGTGCTACGTGTCCACCAGACACACCACATTTAGTTATCCAAACAGCCCACATCATCCCGAGACAACAGTCCCATATGGAGATACTTTATCTGTGCTGAAATGTGATTTTATTTGTATGTCAATACATAAAGTTGCCTGGAGAGCAGAGCTCACAGCCATTTAGCAGAAGTCTGGCGGTGATGGCACACGCCCTTAATCTGATCACATGGCAGGCAGAGTCTCTGTGTGGTCAAGGACACAGCCAAGCGGTGACTTGAATCTTTAATCCCAGTACCAACTATAGAGACCTGGAGGTCTGTATAGACAGTCAGTGACAGGACAGAACAGACAGGAAGTCATGTGGTTGGGTTTAGAGCCAATGAGAAGGCAGAACAGAAAGGGAATAAAAAGACAGACACACAGGAATAGGTCTCTCTCTCAGAGGAAGGAGGACAGCGAGTGGCAAGCTGAAGGGAGTTCTGGCTCTTCGCTAGTGCTCTGATCTCTTGGGCTTTTAACTCTGTATTTGGCTCTGTGTTTCTTATTTAATAAGACTGTTTAGAAATTCGTCTACAATCTGAGAAGTAAAATCTTTGTCAAAACACATTCTTTTGTAGGGTCTGTAATCCAGCTACTCAAAGGGCTGAAAAAGAGGCCTTCCTGGGCTCTAGAGCAAGGTCAGAGCCCAGGAAGCTTAGTAGTTCCTGTCTCAAATATAAAAAGAATATGGAGAGCCAACGCTACAGTTCAGTGGTGGGACACTTGCCTAGCATTTGTAAGGCCTGACATTCAGTCCCTAGTACCAAAACAAACAAACATTCAAGATCGGATTCTCTGTGTAACAGCCCTGGCTGTCCTGGAACTCTCTCCATGGACCAGGCTGGCCTCAAACTCACAGAGATCTGCCTGTCTTTATTGACACATAACAGCTGTCTACTAAAGTGAATCTTTCCAAAGGATTTCTGAGGTCACGTTCAGGCACTGAACTAACTTTGCTAAATTAGGTGAGGAGGAAGAGTATGGGTGTGGAAAGACGCAGCAGCGCCATTGGCATGTGGGTTTCCCTGCTGTGGGTCTGGAGCATGCTGGAGAGGGTGCTCCCACCAGTCAACAGAATGTCCTGGGCCTCAGAAAACAGGAAAATCGTACCTCTCCACTCAAGAGCATTTTTCCTGAGAACACAGTTTTCTCAATGATCAAGTTAAATTATTAAATAAACACCACAAGGAAGTCAAGTTCCCACCACACTGTGGTGACCATGTGCCTGGCTCCGGTCATTCCCACAGCCAAACTGGCTGCTGGTGTGACTCGACTTTTTTCTTCCTACAAGCTGGTGTAGCTGAAGCATTAGAGCACTAGAGAAAGACATAAAAACTGCAAGTCTCAGGCATCCTTCCTCTCCTTCCTCTTCTTCCTCGTCTTCACTGAGTGGCCAACACATTTAAAAAGCAGCACTTGCAATTATGAAGCCGTTATTAAAAACATTTTAAGAATTTGAAAGTACGTTAAATCGGCACAAGAGAACAGACACAAGAATGTGGCCTAATGTCAGCTCGGGAGTAAATGTAACGCACTATAAGGTGCTCCATTTAAAAATAAAATGTCTAAAACTTATGGGAGACTTTTTTAAGATTAAAAAGTCTCAATTCAGGAAATGGATAGGTAGTTTTCTGGGGCTGCCTTAATGACCAATACAAATTGTCAGATAAGAAATTGAGCTGTGTTGAGGGGAATCAAAATGAACAAAAGATTCTTTTTCCTATAAACAACAAACATAAGCTGTGATGGCCTAGCATGAAATCGTAGGTAAATCTGTCGGCTTTCAATTCCACATATCAAATTGCTTTCCTTTCTGCAAGGGTAGGAGGCATAAATAAAGAAAATGAAGGCCTGAAAAAGATGGAAATTTGATCCTGAACTTCTCCAAAATATTAATAACAGTAGTAGTTACAGCTTATAAATCCTGACCATAGGCCAGGCATGGGGATAAGCATTTTCTGTGTGTCTCTTCCTGCACTTAACATTCAAAATAATCCTTATAAGTAAGGATTCTTATTATCTTAAAATTATAGATGAGGAAATCTTCCATCTTCCCAAGGTTTGCCCCCCAAATCCAACAGCTGCCATGAAAATTGCCCACTACTAGCAAGAATGGAGTTATCTAGGGCTGGGCTCTGCTGGTGTCCTGTGGCAAGCAGGAAGCCAAAGGCTTGACTCCACCCAAACTGAATTTTGTCTGGTTCCTGCTGGAACTCTGAGCAGCTGAGTCCTTTGTGAAATCTCTCATCAGCACACTGGAACACATCAGTAAACCTTTCAGTGCTCGTTTCTCAGAGGCCAGCAAATATCATGGGAACCATACCTGCTCGTCAGTTTGGTTGTAGGTATTAAATAATTTGATATTGACGTAAGATGATTAATAAACTATGGTTACTACCAAAGACTTGTTCCCACAGAAATTTAGTAGCCTGAGCAAATGAATAACTTCAGAGCTTTAAACCAATAGGTGCTCCAAAATGGAATTGCTTCACAAACAGTACTGGGTTGTTTATATAAGTTAATATATATGAAATTTGCTGCATCTCCAAGGCCATGAACTATGGCATCATGAATAGCAGCCAGATACTGGAAGCATCACCATTCATCACCAGGAATCTGTCCAAAAAACAGCGAATCCACACAAGCAAGTACCATGTTACTAGAGAAAGAAAGTTCTCTACCACCATGAGGATTACAAGAACATATTATTAAGTAACATAAAGAAGGAGTCAAGGGACAAGACTTATTATCTTCTGAAACCTCAAAGCCTGTGCCCAGACACACCTCCTTCAACAAGGCCACACCTCCTACTCCTTCCCAAAGAGTTCCACCAACTGGGGACCAAGTATTTAAACATATGATCCTATGGGGGCCATTCTCATTCAAACCAATGTGTCAGGCATTCTAATTTCCAGTGGTAGGTACCTACTATCTTATATAATAGAACCCAATGCACCCATGAGGAAAACATTCTCATCTTCATTTTACAAGTAAATAAACTAAAGCATGGAATAGTTAAGATGTCTTTCCAGGGCCACAGGCCTTTTTTTTTTTTTTAAACGCCTTTACTGATGTATATTTTGGAACTATTAAGTCAAATGTGTAATTCAATAACTTTTAGTTAACATTGTCCAGTGCTGCAACTATAACCATAAACCAGCTCCAGGCAGTTCTATCCCTCCAACTGAATCCTTCATGCCCATTCATAGCTAATTTATTCTCATATTTTTACCCCAGGGAGCAATTGATCTACTTCTTGTCTCTGTAAGTTTGCTTTTCCTGAGCATTTCATAAAATAAAATCATAGCTCTGTAGTATCTTGTAAAACTTGCTTTTATAACTTAGCGTGTTTTTGAGATTCATCCAGGACCCAGCATGTCAGCAGTCCATCCTTCTTCACTGACTACTGGTACTCCATTGTATGGACATACCAGTGTTTTCTCTACCTACTCACCAGTCCATGGACATTTGGATTGTTCTAGTCTTGGGATACTATAAATAACACTGTTATGAGTATTTCTGGCTAAGTCTCTCTTGCAATTACGCTTTCATTTCTCTCTACCTTAGAGTGAAATGGGAATGTTATACAGAAATTTTTAATTTTTTTTTTTGAGACACTGCAAAGTATTCCAAAGTGGCTACACTATGTTGCATTTGTGGAGGCAATGTATGGAGTGTCTGTTTCTCCACTTCTTCAACAATAGTTCTCATTGTCTGCCTTATTTTCCAGAGCCACTCGAGGAGTGTGGAATGTTATCTCATCATGTTTTTAAATTACATTTCCCTAATGACCAATAATGTGGGACCTCTTCTTTCACTATTCACATACATACACACACACACACACACACATCATTTTTTTTTTTTTTTGCTGAAAAAAATCTGTCTTTTGCCCACTTGAGTCTTTATCTTCTTATAAATTATAGGTTATAATTGCTCTATGCAAACTCTTTACACTCTTTCACTGAGTGTGTTTTACAACTATATCCTTTCAGTCTGTTTCTTGTCTTTTCATTTGAACTGTTTTTGCCTTTTTTAAATTTAATATAATTTTTAGTTGATTTTTGGGAACTCTCACACCATGCACCCCAAGCCCACTCATTTCCCACTCCCTCCATGTCTTCCCTCCACCTTTGTAGCCTCCCCACAAAAGAAAAGAAAAAGAATAAAACGAAATAAACCCACTCCGCTCCTCAGCCTTTCCCACCTCTTCATCACATTGTCATTTGTCAAAGTGGCCTCGGGAGCTGCATACAGTTGGTGTCACACTGTAGACCATTTTGCCCAAACAGCTGTACTAGCAAATGTTCATTGTAGTGAATTGTTGGTCTGGTTCAGGGCCTCTGGCTTCTGCTACACCATCAATGCTGGACCCTCACTGAGACTTCTCTGGGACATCCTGCTGCTGCCCCAAGTCATGGAGATCCTGTGGCTATGGTTCTACAGGTCCAGTCCCTTCACACACTGAAGCAGGTCATAGACGGGGTAGATGTTGGGATGGGCCAACACAAAGTCCTGGATGTGGGCCTGGGTGGTGGCTGAGTTGGTCAGTCCAGGCCTCCACGAGGGACCCCCGAGAGACCCCACCCACTCACCACCACGCACCCCACCCTCCACCACTCAGGTAAGGGGCAAGGCCAGTTCTCCCACACTCATGCCATCAGGGTCACCACCCCTGTGCCCAACACCGCTCTGCCTTGATGCAGCTGCAAGGGGCAGGGTCAGCTTCCCCACATGTGGTAACCACTGAGGAGTCGGGCCTTCTCTCCTATGTCCAGGCCACCAGAGCCAGCTCTCCCGTGAGGGGTGGGACCAGCTCAGCTTTAGGCAGCAGTCTAGACCATAGGCATCCACATGGCCTTTGGTAGTAACATAGTCCATGGACCCAAACATGGACTCTGGCAGCAGCTCAGGCCTGGACATCAATCACATGGCCTCCGGTGGCGGCCCACACCACGGATATCCACATAGCATCAAGACAGCCCCGGGCTGTGGTAGGGCCATAGACCCAGACATGGGCCCTGGAGGCAACGCTGATCCAGACATGGCCTCAGGAGGCAGTGCAGCCATCCACATCTGCCTGTCCCTCACCACTGTCGCGTCTCCAGTTCTGCCTCTTCTCCAAAGCACATGAACCATTCCGCTTCTCTTTCTCTCCCATTTCACCACAGATTTGCTCGTCGTGGCGGCAGGCAGGCCTCTGGTCATTGTCTGCTGCCCACCCACCTGAGCTGGGCCATTTTACTTTTTTTTCTTTTTTTAATTTTGAGAGCAAGCCTGCTGGGATTCTGATAGATATTTCATTGTCTATTTTATCTTTAGATCAATACAAAGAGAGCTGGCATGTTAATAATACTGATGCTTCCTTGCCCCACTTACTTTTTTTAATCTTTTAGTATTTCTCTTAGCAAAGATTTTTTTTCTTTTGAGATAGGACCTCACTCTGTCGGCCTGACTGTCCTGGAACTTGATCTGTAGACCAGGCTGAGGGGGTAAGTGGACACAGGCTCCCAGCCCTACCATGACGCTGCTAACTGCTTATGAAAGGAAAATTGGTTTTCTCCAGTGGACTCTGACTAGGGTATATTAACCACACTTAAGGTTAAGGCCCACAGCCAGCACAAAATTAACTCAGTGGTGTTTTTAAAGACTTTGTCTCCTATGGCTTTGTTTGGGCTTTTTTTTTTTTTTCCTTGCTGGTCTTTTGCTCGTATATTATGCTTCTTGGTTTTGCATTTTTATGGGGTTTGTGTATATGTGTGTTTCTTCTTTCTTTTTTTAAATTCTGGTTAGTTTGTTTTGTTTACTTATTTTCTAAAGAGAGAGAAAGGGTGTGGCATTGGGTGGGTGGGGAGTGGGAACATTCAGGAGGAGTTGGGGGAGAGGAAACTGATCACGATAGATTACATAATCTTCAATTAAAGAAAAAAGAGAAAGAACGCTAATTCCATCAACTCGGCTCACCCTTAGGAGGGGGGAAATGGTATAACCCAGCAATCAGGGTTTTCTAAATAAGCTGAAACAGGCAATCTCCAAGAAATCTTCCTGGTTTTAAACTCTTCATACATATTTCCAGATCTAAGTTCTGATTACTTGTGGTAATCAAAACACCCAGTGATCATTATGATCTCCGCACAACAATGTTTCAAGGAAGAGAGCACCGGACTTGTGCGTAATCATCCGCGCTCTCTGATGGGGTCTCCACACAAGAAGGGGATGTTCTGTTTTCAGTAATTCTGTTCATCTGCATTGGTCTAAAGAGAAAAACATATTTGGAAATACATTTCATATAAGAATTGAGAGTTTATGGCTAAGACCTCCGGGAGCATCTGAGCAGAAATCCGAAGAGGACAGTCATGTACGAACGAGGTCCTGCAAGCTGCTGGCAGCAAAGCCTTGACTGGGATGTCATCAAGTTGGTTGGGAGAATAAATGAACAGAGGAGAAAAAAAAAAAGAGGAGGAAGATTATTCGGGATCCACAGCAGCTTTCCTAGTGTATCGGCAGCTTTTAACTTAGAATGTTTTAAAAAAACAAGCATAGGACTGTTTAATAATCTAAAATGTTTAGTATCTATATTTTCAAGGACTAGGTTTGTTTGTTTGGGGGAGGGATTTGGAGTCTTCCATCTTAGTTTCATTTGGTTTTTGAGGTTTTGTTCTAATTTTGTAGTCCACTCTGGTCTCAAAATCCAGATCCTCCTGCCTCAGCCTCCTGAGTGCTGAAAGGACCAAGAAGACACCATAACAGGCTGCTCAGTCTTCTCTCAGAGATCAGGCCTCAATTTCAGGTTCCTGAGACTGAGCAAGCAGTTTCTGGGAGGGCTGTGAACAGAAGACAATTAATCACTGATGCCCCTGCCAGCAGGGACAGGGAGATAGGACGCACCAAGCCTGGGCCACCGAGCCAGCCCCCACAGTCAGTACATGCTAGGTCAGCCAACCTCCACAGCAGCTCAAGGACAAAGCCTGGGACTTGTCCAGGCCTGCCCCAAAATGGATAACTGTAACCCCCAACTAACCCTAGCCAATTAAAAGTTACTAACATGATTGCCACTCGCATAAACACATGATTGCTACTCGCATAAACCAATCATGAGTCTGTTCCTACGTAGTCTGTAGACCCCAAGAACTCCCGCCCCCTGCCCCCGCCACCACTGCACCCCCCACCCCCACCCCTGCACTCACCTGCCCCACCGCTACTCCAGGTCGCTCCTGCTCTGCTGATGCGGATGCTGATGCTGATGCTGATGCTGATGCTGATGCTGATGCTGATGCTGATGCTGATGCTGATGCTGATGCTACTGCTGCTGCATCAGATGGACAGAGAGGCCCGAGTTAACTCAAAACAATAAAAAGACTCTGCTTTTGCATCAGATTTGGTTCCTTGATGGTCTTTGGGGGATTCTGGGTATAACAACACATAACTATAGTCATTAAGTCTGTGAAACCTTGGCATTTTATGTATTTATGACATTTATGAGAACTTAACCTAAAAAAAAGTTATCAGCTTGACATCCTAATTTTACATGTATAATTGATTTAAACTTGTAGATTTTTTTCTTAGTTTAAATCTTATTAAGTCTAACACAGAACTTAATATTTTTAAAAACTAAAGGTTTGCCATATTTATAAACTTAACATAATAAAGTTATACAAGTTACTTAAATATTCAGAATGTCTTTAAGTAAGACAAGTATAATACTTAAAAAGAAATTGAATCTATTGAATTCATAAAGGCAGTTTAAAAGAAATTTGACCAAATTTGTAAATGGGACCAAACATTAATCAAATTCCCCTTAAATGAGATTGCTGGAACTTGCTGGACTTATAAACAAAATATGTATAATTTAACTTAAAAGCCTTAAGATATACAAATTTAACCCTAAACCTAAGCCTCATAATAAATGAAAGGCTAATTTTAAAATGTAAGTTAATTCTAAATAATCTCTTTTGTGTGTAAAACTGCATCAAAAAAATCCTTTAAAACAATCACACTTGGTAGTTAGAACAGACGTCTCTCAGGGGAGACATTCAGCAAGCGTGGACGCAACACCTAATGCATGCCAGGCAGACACGTGTCAGAGACAGAGACGCTCGCAGTCCCTGCAGCACCTACTTAAGGATAGCCACGTGGGTAGAGGCCGGCGAGACCACCAAAAGCCTTGACTTGGGAAGTGAACCCAAGAGACTGACAGGATGCTTCTGACACAGCAGAACAGCACGTGCTGCTGCTGGGCATTTGAACCCAAGCCTCTCCTTAGACCCGTAAACACGTGTGGCAGGAGTCCCGGATACATACGCATGGGAGTGCCATAATGAAACCCATCATTTCGAGTATTAACTAACAGTAATAGTAATTTTAAAAGTGAAAAAAAAAAGGCAGGATAAAAAGAGAGTAAACTTGAGGCTGGTGAGATGGCTCAGCCGGGGAAAGCACTTCCTATACAGATCTGACACCCTCAGTCTGACCCAGGAGGACCCCCGCGGAAGGAGAGAACCAGCCCCAGATCTGACACCCTCAGTCTGACCCAGGAAGACCCCCGCGGAAGGAGAGAGCCAGCCCCAGATCTGACACCCTGAGTCTGACCCAGGAAGACCCCCGCGGAAGGAGAGAACCAGCCCCAGATCTGACACCCTCAGTCTGACCCAGGAAGACCCCCGCGGAAGGAGAGAACCGGCCCCAGATCTGACTGACACCCTCAGTCTGACCCAGGGAGACCCCCGCGGAAGGAGAGAACCAGCCCCAGATCTGACTGACACCCTGAGTCTGACCCAGGGAGACCCCCGCGGAAGGAGAGAGCCAGCCCTCACAGTTGTCCTCTGACTTCCACCTGTGTGTTATGCATGTGCATACCTAAACACTGTAGAAGAAAAATGTGTGGCAGGAGAAGGCTTAGCCAGCCAATAGTTGCCCTCCCCTGCGTGGGTGAAAACCGCATGGGCTTGGTACCAAGGGGGACATGGCAAAGAAGGGAAGACAGAAAACCAAGGCAGAGTACTGACAGATTCTGAGAAGTACCCTTGACCAAATCATGATGGAGAGGAGGATCAGTCTCCGACACATAATCTGAACATTTGAGAAAAGGAGGGCTATGCCTGGTGCCAAGAAGCCTAGCAGCTCACAGATCCCCAGGGTTCCCCAGGCCTTGAATAGTGAATTATGTATGTCTGTGGTGGTATTGTGTTCCCCCAAAATATTGTGCACCCTAATATACTTATCTGGGGTCAGAGACAGAACAGTCACTAGATACAAAGGCTAGAAAATGATGGCACTCACACCTTTAATCCTAGCATTCCAGGGGTAGAAATCCCTCTGGATCTCTGTGAGTTCAAGGCCACATTGGAAACAGCCAGGCATGGTGACACACACCTTTAATCCCAGGAAGTGAGCCTTTAATCTCAGGGAGTGATGGCAGATAGCAGAAAGGTATATAAGGTGTGAGGACCAGAAACTAGAAGCATTTGGCTGGTTAAGCTTTTAGGCTTCTAGCAGCAGTTCAGCTGAGATTCATTCTGGATGAGGACTCAGAGGCTTCCAGTCTGAGGAAACAGGATCAGCTGAGGAATTGGCAAGGTGAGGTAGCTGTGGCCTGTTCTGCTTCTCTGATCTTCCAGCATTCACCCCAATAACTCGCCTCAGGTTTGATTTTATTAATAAGACCTTCTAAGATTCCTGCTACATATGTCCAGGGTGGAGCACTCAAGGGCATCTTACCATGTAGCACACCACCACCATGACACCATGAAGTCAAAGAAAGCTCAGGTACAGAAATCTATACCACGCAGCTTAGGATCAGGGCTGCACGCTACCCCGAGCACTGTCCCTGCCCGTCTTATGGACCCTGACCGCAGTCATCCCCAGGAGGCAGCCTCGGAGTCTGTAGCTGATAGACGAAGAAAGACAAGACTTTGATGAAGGAATGTGCTCAAGGACACAGCCTTGCGGTGTCGGAGCCAGGACTTGGATTCACCCTCCCAAGCAATAAGCTATATTGCTCCCCGTGCCAGAATGCATGCTATCTGTCTCCTTGCTGAGAGACAGATGAGTGGAGACCTGTCTTCATGCCTTGTGGTGTGCAGAGAATGGCAGCCAGCCAAAGGCAAGAACCCAAGCAGAGAAAGAGATCATTCAGACCCTGAGTCAGCATTGTTCTTGATGACAGTTAAGCTAATGGAAGCTACAAAACACAGCCAAGAAAATCCTTTGTTTTTCTCCCTTTGCTGATTGGGATCTGGCTGTCTGGGGGGTCATTTAAAAGCTCTGGCATGTGTGTGTCTTGAATAGGGAGGCGAAGCTGCCCTGGTACATCGCTCGGTCTGCCTAGCTTCACCTTCGAGAGGGAAGGGAGGAAGGAAAAGGCACTCAGAGCAGGTTGTCGAGAGAGAATCATGACCAAGTCACTCATTTTTGTTTACAGTATGCATGTTAGTGCATTTGCACAGAGAACAGCCTGCCTGGCAATACAAGGGTGGGTAATTCAATGGGTATCAGGGTCACCGGGCCGAGTGACAAGGTATAAGTTCCCAAACCAAAGTGGCTAGCCCTGAAGCATGGCTCTGGCTCTTACTGGCTACGGGACCTTGGATGAAGTGACTGGCTGACCTTCTCAGAGTCTACATTTCTCATATGTGAAGTAAAGTAGTGGTGGTTTCCCCATGGGGGGGAGGGGGGTCGTGATGGTTAAGCCGAATGTTCCCTGGGGTGTGTTCAGTACCATGCCTGGCACACAGCAGACACTCAGTGATCCTACGTACAGAAGAACTCCACCCTCCTGGCTTTTTGGTAGCTGCCTAACTCTCTTCACTCCCAAAGCTCAGGAATGGCCATGCTCCGATTAGAGCCCAGAGTTCAACCACCATGCAATCTCTCCCCAGACCTTGAGCACTGGTACCTCAGCATGTAAAGACGTGCATAAACAACCACAATAAGAAAGCCTTTTTAAATTTTTAGTCACGTGATACTTGACCAATAGGAAGAAATCTCTGAGAGGTTCCAAGGCCCCTGAACTCATACTCCAGCAGAGATGGAGAGAAACACAAGAGAAGACGGAAGGTCTTTTCTTACTGGACTACATCTGGATGCTAGAGGAAGAGGCAGACTGCTCAAATGCCTTCCTTCTTCCCTGTTTGCCCTGTAATGTTAGCCAGCATAACTTCTCCAAGGATTGTCTCCCTTATCTGAAAGAGGAGGATGCTCTAGCTCATGGGGCTGATACAGGAACTGTTCATAAGTGATGCATGTGAGGACCAATGCACATAGACACCGAAGCATTAGCTGAGTGTCGCAGCACCTGTAATTCCAGCACTGGGGGACATGAGGATCATGATTTCAAAGCTAGCTTTGGCTACATAGACACAAAGCCAAACCAAACAAAAACAGAAAAGGGAATGGCAGTTCCCTCTCACTTAGAAAATTATTTCCTATAATCAATGTCTGCTTAAGGCTTATGCATTTTGTTTCGTGATGATTTGCCTGAGGGGAGATGCAAAGGTTGGGGCTTGAAATCATCCAGGTTTGGGGTTTAATCCTAACTAGAACAGGCCATGTTAATTCTCCCAAAGAAGTTAAAGATAAAGCTTGTGAGGTGTGACCCCCCCACACACCCATTTTAAACATGTTGGCTTTTTATTCGGAGGGTTGTTTCTCTTTTTCTAAGAGTTATCCAGAGAACCACCTCGAAAGGTTCCTCCGCTGACTCGGAAGGCTTAGAGTAGATGCTACATTTCACAGCACACTGTACTCCCCCTGCCGTAACTTAATCCACATAAATGCCGACAAAAAGAATAGAGAAATGTTTATTTAGATAAACCCTAGAAACTGACATGAAAATAATAGAGTCAAACAGAATCCTCCCTTAAAATGCCTGAACCAGTCCACGGCAGCTCGATGGGTCCACCTGCAGACTAAAACGGAGAGCTCACATGCTCTCTGGAAAAGTACGGCAGTCTCTCAAAGACAGAGCCCTGGAGGACCCAGGAAGTCCAGTAAGCAGGGCTGTGAGGGAACTGATATTCATTTCGTGCCTACTGTGTGTCAACAGCTGTCCATCTATTCCCTTCCTGACCATTACAGCTCTGTAGCACATGGGTTTCACAATGGCTGTCAGCATGGTGGGCTGTCCATTCTGTTGTGCTCTTTTTGAGCATTTCACTCGATACTTTACAGGTGTGGACTCATGGAGTCTTCTCAATAACCCTCACAAGTAGAGTTTATCAGTTATTAAAATAGGAGATGGGACACAAAGAAGTACTAATGACAAGACTGTAGTTTAACACAAGGGTTCATCCTAACCTTGCAGAGTCTTGTCAATCAAAATGATCCTACTACAAAGTTACAAAAATGCCAAAGGGAAATGACCCCAAATTGGCAACACCATGAAATCATCATAGTTTAGACTGTTAGAGTGATGTTTGTAAATTTGGAATCATTTAGCTTTTTGTGAAGTTTTGTTTTGTTTGTTGGGGGATCTGGGTTTTAGTAATGATTTTTACTGTTGTTGCTTGAATAGGTAAATACATTTATGTGGTTCAACATTTACAAGGAGAAGCTGGGACAATGATTTATTCAGTAAACAAAGCAAGGGATCTGGATTCAATCTTGATGTTAAAAGCAAACAAACAATTAAAAAAAAAAACAGGTGTGGTCATACATGCCTATAATACCGGATGTAAAAATGAAAGACCCCTGAAACTTGCTGCCAGACAGTCTAGTCAAATCAACAAGCTCCAGGTTCAGTGAGACACCCTGTCTCTAAATAAATAGATAAATAAAAGGGAAAGTGATTGTAGGAGATGCCTGACATCTGACATCATCGTTTGCCCCCCCCCCCCCCCCCCGCCACAAACACATACCCATAAACACAAATTCAAAAGGTACCCAACAAGTCTTCTCTATTCCTGCCCATGCTACTTAGTGTCTCTCCCTGTAGTCAAGCAAAGCTGTTTGTTTCTAAGGTAGCTTTACAGAGCTTTCTTATTGCAAAACAAGCAGAAAAATACATGTACATACATACATATATATACATGACACATACAATAATGGAGAGGGAAGGCATACATACATACATATATACATGACACATACGATAATGGAGAGGGAGGGCATACATACATACATATGATAATGGAGAGGGAGGGCATACATACATACATATATACATGATACATACGATAATGGAGCGGGAGGGTATACATACATACATATATACATGATACATATGATAATGGAGCGGGAGGGCACACCTATTGCTTATATTCACACATTTCTGTGCCTTGCCCTGTTCCTGGGACCTAGAGATCCTTCCCTACTAGCACCTTGAGATTCCTTGTTCCTTTTGAGATTTCATTTCTCAGCTGGACACTCAAGTTGTATCTAGGCTTTGGCTGTTACAAACGATGCCGCAGTGAATGGCTCAGTCTATAGATAAGTTTTCTTATTTGAAAGTAAATCTGATAACAATGTAGACATGGGATTGCTGGTTACAGCACTGTGTGTGGTTGATAGGTGTTACTCTGTCCCCTTGCACAGACTGTTCACACTTGGAGTGTGTGATCTCTGTCACTCTCGTTTGTGAGTGTCTAGATTTGATCCAGGTGTTTCTAAGACTCTAACTGCTTAACTGCACGGTCTGAGATGGGATTGCTGACAAAAAGGACAACTTTCGAGTCTAACTCATGATTTCAAAATTGTATTTTCACCAAAAAGGGAAATTTCCCAGTAACTGACTATTTACTAAAGGTCCAAAACTGAAAAGCACAACTTTTACTTTAATGGAACTCTGCCTTTATTTCTTGGGATGTTGCCAGGTACCATGAGGCTATGGCAATGACAATGTAAATGTCCCCTAAGAGGTGTGTGCCCTTAACCTCAGAAGCTGTAGCACAGCCTATGTTCCTACTTAGAAGAAGATGTGGGGAAGCATTCTATGCATGATACTCATGCTGTGTTAGGCACAAATAAATGTCTTATAAATGCTGCTGGATGCTAATGATGGTAGCTAATTCCCAGTTCCCTCTTTGAGAACTTACAAACTCCCCAGACATTTCCACAGCCAACTCAGACACAGCCGAAATGAAACTGTCAACTTTACACCAAAAGGATGAGTGTGCATGCATGGCATCTAGTCTCTACAAAACCGTAATACCAGACATGAATTCTGAGCTTGCTGACTGTTGGATGTTACTTTGTTATCCTCAGGAAGCTGGATGCGGCATGCAGTAGGTCTGTAGCCCAGTACAGTTCAATGGTGTTAAATTTCGGTACCATTCACCAGGCATCTCTCAGCATCACTCATCCTGGCGGGTACACTGCTCTAGCTGAGCTTTGCTGCCCACTGAGTAACCCCCATCCTGAATGGGATTGAACATGGGGCAGAAAACATGTGGACCTGCTGAGGATGAGGGGGGAACCAAGAAGATCTTGTATTTTATCACCAGGACAGTTTGGCCGCTGGGTACCAGGAAGAAGATGCTCCTGAGGTGGCCCCATTTGTCCCCCTTTATCTCTGGCATCTTATCTGGGCCTCACAGGAGAATGATTGAAAAGGACGTGAAGGCACTGAGGGGAGAGACGGCTCATGTCTAATCCCCAAGCGCTGCAAGAGCTCAGCCCTAGCGATAAAAGGATCTGGCAGTAATCCATCTTCTCAACAAAGAGATTTAATATTCTGAAGGATGAGATCCACGGACTAGGCACATCCTCAACTGATTTAGTCCAGCAAGGTTGTTACTGATACAGTTGGCCATTTTAAGCTTCTCTTTGTTCGAGTTTACAGGAATGAACAAGGTTTCTTACTGTCTAGCATGACTACAGAAGATTGTCATATCTTTTGTAAAAGATTTATTTTTATTTTATGTGTGTGCCTACTTGTCTGTATATGCACCATGTGCATTCAGGTGCACACAGAGACAAAAAGAGGGTGTTGGATTCCCTGGGACTGGAGTTACGGTAGGTTTTTAGCCACCCGGTGTGAGTGCTGGGAACCAAACCCAGGTCCTCCACAAGAGAGCAAGTGCTCTTAACCACTCACTGAGCCACCTCTCCAGCTCCAAGATTGCCCTATCTGAAAGATACAGTTTATTAAATACTAATTACACCCTATTTACAGCCAATCTCTGGTCTAGCAACTTTACTTACAGCACCTTGTCAATCATTCTTTCTCATTATTGTGTACTATGGTGCCACCTAGTGGCCAATATGGAGGTAGCACGCACAAGAAGGAGTTATGGAAGTTAACAGAAACTGCTCCTCAGGGCCACCAGTTCCAGTTTCCAAGTGTTCTCCCATCTCCTCCTCTGCTGACATCAGTTTTGGATTTGTGACCTTAGTAAAGCAGAGATGTGAGAAGTTAAATAAACCCTATTGTACCTACAACACATGCCCCTGTGGAAATGTCAATTTTAGGTCTAAACAGAAGCCTGAGGGCCAATCAGGTCACGGATAACTATTTTGTTTAAGGGAAGAAGCGGCAGGACTAGCCACGGTGGTACAGAGTGGACTGGCCAGGTCTGACTCCAGGGAATTGGAGGAGGTTTGGCTGCCCCTTGAAAGGTTCCTGCTCCACGCGTCAATGTGCTACCATCTTGTAACTCATTCCTTTTGGAAGTCGGAAAGCCTCTGCAGCTCGCCATACCTGGGCGCTGCTGTGAGCTTTGCCAACGTTCTGAGGAAGAAAGGCGAGTTAAGGTTGGGAGAAACTGACTACTCAAGAATCTGAAAGAAAGTTTGTATACTAGACCGAGTCCGACGGATCTGGAGCCCCTGGCACGGTGATCCCGATGGGGATGGAGCAAAGGCAGCTGTGGGAGATGGAGTCTGGCAGGGGAGAGACGGGACAGAAGTCAGAGGAATGTGAGACACTCTGCCACTCCCAAATTGCTTTCTCTGTGATGACAGATGCCGGGTGGTTTTCCAAGTGCTACTCCGACTCGCCAACAGCAGCTGGGCATCCTCCAACCCAACTCAGTCCTGACAGTTAACGCAGTTAGCAGCAGGCCCACAAGGTAGGGGCCCATTGTGCAAGCTGGCCCAGGTTCTCATACTAGTCCCTCGTCCCAGGTCACCACAGTTACTTCTAACTGCTGCTGCATCTAGATGGTTCCCACAGCTGTCTCTTCAGTTTGGGAATTCTAGAACAACTTAGACAGCCCAGAAAAGTGCTTTACTATAGCTGGATCATCATAAAGGATTATCGTTGGTAGACAAATGAACAGCCAGTTGAAGAGGTTCGTAAAGCAAACTTCCACCCTGGAGACAGGGATGTGGTTCACCTGGGGTAAGAGTGGGGACATTTTTTTAAAGGTTTGTAGTTAAAACAAATGATTCAGAGGGTAGGAATATGTATGATTAAATACCTGAATGTGTCAGAATAACTGCTTTGTTTCTGCCACACTTCTCAGACTGAGGTCAGATACCTCGGAACCAGATAATCCGGGGTTACATTTGTTCCTTGTCCTCAAAATATCACACATCTGTGGCCTGAGATGAAGGGGGACATAAGCTCAGGCCGAGGGCAGATGAGGTTGACTGTTTCCCACACTTAGAATCTGCTCATTTCTCCATTTCTCAGTCAGACACTTCAGAGGCCAATAGACATTTTTATCAAGAAGTAAGGTGTTTCTGGACAGAGGACAAATTCTAGAAATGAGAATACAGCATCTGAAATTAAAATAAAAATATTGGATGATAATCAAGTGGTGATTTAAAAGAAATATTAGGTGAAGACAAGCAAGCAGAAGAAACAGTCAACTTCAACACAAAGTCAGATTCTTTTATTAAGTGCAGAGTTAGAAGGAACTGTATGATATCAAAAGATCTAATCTATGTGCAGATGGAGTTTCAAAATCAGAGGAGGAAGAACCAGGCAGAGAAATGTTTGAAAAAATAATGTTCAACATCTCAAATTCGGTGAATGAAATAAATTTATAGGTTCAAGAGTCTACAAACTCCAGGCAGGTGAGTATAAAGACCATATGTACAAACTGCTAAATATCAAAGATAGCAAAAATCTTCAGGGAGCAAAACATCGATTTCTCTTCATAAACAATGAAAGCCAGAAAACAATATAACACCAGTAAATTACCTATCAACCCAGAATTCTACATCCAGTAAAGACACTCTCCAAGAAGAAAAGTCCCCTCCAATAAATAAACCTGAGACAAGTCATTAGGAACAGACCTGCTGCTCAGGGACATTCCCTGGGCTGTGAGAAGATTCCACGTGAAAACTGAGACTCGGGAAAGAATAGATGATAGCAAATAGTAAATACAGAAGGCTGGTTTCTCCTCTTGAAAGTGGTGACTTACAGCAAAAGTGTAATGAATTCCAATGAATGAAATTTATAATATACACATAGAACTATATTTAAGTGAAGCAGTACAATATTAACTCAGAGTGAACACAAAGTTAGGAAAGTATATCATAATAATCCCGAAAGCAAACACATACATATGCATTCACATATGCACAAAACAATGCAGATATAGGTATAAAGCAAATGAAAATTACACTTTCATTCTAAAAGGTGTGCAAATAATAATATTGCAAAGGCAAGAAAGATTTGCGTGAGAAGATGACTGTGGCCTGGGGAAATTGATCGAATGTTTTCTTCACCTCTCACATCAAACAGAATGTGATGGCAGAGGGGTGGCCAGTGCAGACACAGCAAAGGGGAGAGGCTTCCTTCCTAACGTCAAAACCCGAAAGAGCAGGAACTGGCGCTGGGGCTCTTAATTCGCAGTAGGGATAAGGGTGGCACTGTTAACATACTCTGAAGTCAATCCAGTGTGTCCTACCTGGACAGGGCCGACAAGAATTACAGGTGCTGAGGTCCCCGAGACCAGACCCAACCTCTGACTCACTAGGAGGATTTACAGAAGTCAGGGAAACTGTCTGCGCCTGCTGTGGTTTATTATAGTGAAAAGTGCTGTCACACATTAAAATACACACAGGAAGAAAGTGTGCCTAAGGTGAAGTCTGGGAGAAACCCCACCGGAAGTTCAAGGTGGGGCTTAAGGTAAACCCCTCTTTACGGTGGGGAGGACTAGAGTCTGACTAGCTAGGCAGAGCTGGCCAAGCAGCTATGGAGCTGGGTAATTTCCCTACTGAATGACGCTGGGCGCCAGGCTCCGAAGTGTCCCTACCTGATAACACTTGGTGTGTATTGGATGATTAGATGCTCTCTGGTGAGTCCACTGGTTAGGCTTAAATGTTTTATCCAATTTTACAATCTTTGTGTTTTAATAGGGACATCCAGCCTCAATAAATCTGTTACCACTGATACATTTGTTTTCTCTACTCTTAATTCTTTTACTTATTCAATGAGTTTTTAAGGTGTTTTTTTCTCTTATACATTACCTATTTTTATATAGTATTTTGGATTATTTTATTTTCTCCATATTAATTATTGTCTGTAAGCAATTTCATTGTGCTGTCAGTGGGTAACTAGATACTATCATGTGAGTATTATAATATTAATTAGTAATTAATATTTTCACCAAAACGATAGACAGGTCAACATAGTGGGTGAAGATACAGAGCAGGAACAAGAGGAAGATAAACATTAAAGCAGTATACTTAAGCCGGGCGGTGGTGGCAAACAGCCAGGCGGTGGTGGCACACGCCTTTAATCCCAGCACTCGGGAGGCAGAGCCAGGTGGATCTCTGTGAGTTCGAGGCCAGCCTGGGCTACCAAGTGAGTCCCAGGAAAGGCACAAAGTTACACAGAGAAACCCTGTCTCGAACCCCCCCCCCAAAAAAAAGCAGTAGACTTAAATCCGCCCACAGCAAAAGTTCTGTTAATGTTAGCAGCAACTGCAATATTCAAAGCTGTAGCCACCCCACCCCACCCCCGCCCCCTGGCACGTGAGTCTGCTTAACTAACCTTAAAGGCTAAAGCTTCCATTTCACAGTCACACGGGCCCTTAAGGACTGCTCAGTAGTTACATGCAGCTGCTCACTGCCATGCCGCACAGCACACACATGGGGCATTTCCAACATGGAAGGAAGGTCTGTTGCTTGGTCAGCACTGGCCTAAGTTCTACCTCAGCCTCTGGCATTGTGGGCCTGGTCACCACAGACATTTGTATATATTTTAAATGGCTGCTTCGATTTTTCCCCCCATGGGAAAAACAATTGACTTAACTAATTTTTCTAATTGGACTTGTAACAATTTGCTACCTAGAAAAGTACTTTAAATGTTATATTGAAAGTACATTCACGAGCTAGGTGCAGTAGTACATACCTGCAATCCCAGAACTTGAAACTGCAGACATTGCTGAGCCCTCCACATATTGTGTTTTTTCTATATGTGCATACATATAATGAAGTTTTTATTTTATTTATTTATTTGGTTTTGGTTTTTTTTTTTTTTAGCTGAGGATCAAACCGAGGGCCTTGTGCTTGCTAGGCAAGCGCTCTACCACTGAGCTAAATCCCTTATTTGGTTTTTTGAGACAGGGTTTCTCTGTGTAGCTTTGGTGCCTTTTCTGGAACTCACTCTGTAGCCCAGGCTGGCCTCGAACTCACAGAAATCCGCCTGCCTCTGCCTCCCGAGTGCTGGGATTAAAGGTGTGCTAATAAAGCTTTTAAATAGGGCACTGTAACCTAGCCAGGTGTGATGATACATGCCTCTAATCTTAGCACTCTGAGGCTAAAGCAAAAGATCACCGGTTTGAAACCAGGCTGGTGTAAGTAGCAAGTCACAGTCTTATTACTTATATATCAAGACCCTGTCTCAAAACAAAAAACGAAAGCAAACAGGTACTGTAAGAGATTAACAACTAATAATATAGTAGGACAGCTCCAGCTGTAAAGATTTCTCTCAGAACATCTTGGTGTGCTGCACTCACATTCTTGTGATGTGAGGTGACAGGGTCCCCATGACGACAGGAAGGGAGCTGAATGACCAGACACTTACACTGTCGCCATAAACTCTGCAGTCTGCAGTGTGACTGCAGAACTGGCACGGTTTCTCTTTCCTTCTGCAGTTTCACGGGTGGAGAACAGGAAAGTTGGGGACTTTCATCCTTCGCCCAAGGGAAGCACGCTACCACTTTTCTTTGGCATACCTAAACTGCAGGATCCCATTTCTACTCTTGTTCTTTGGAGGTGAGAGTCACTTGCACATGAGCACTGTAGCACTGTGTCAGTCAATCTGAGAACGAGAGATGCCTGCTAAGTGACTAATGGGCAGGATAGCATCAGCAGTGTGAATGAAAGGACACTTTATAGCCCGGGGGCATGGGTTGGCACACCCCAGTGAACAAAAGCATCGCTAAGGTAGATTCAAATATGTTATACAGTTAGTTTATATACATACATTATATATATATATATATATACACACACACACATGTATATTCATATACGCATTGTTAAAACAGTGTTGTGAGATATTTTATTACACTGTGTAAAGATATGTCACTGTGATTGATTTAATAAAAAGCTAAACAGCCAATAGCTAAACAGGAGGTATAGGCAGGACTTCTGGACAGAGAGAGCTCTGGGAAGAAGAGGGGGGATCACCAGCCAGACACAGAGGAAGCAGGACATGCAGGGGGAGAGGTAAAGTCCACAAACCATGTGGCAGCATGGAGATGAATAGAAATGGGTTAATTTAAGTTACAAGTGCTACTTAGAAACAAGCCTTAACTAAGACTAAGCTTTCATAATTAATAAGACGTCTCCGTGTTGTTCTTTGGGAGCTGGCTGGTGGGACAGAGAAAGAATTGCTACAGAACAGTTAGTCCATGTGAGGAAACTGTTTTGAACAGGATCACATACAGCAGAAAGTGTTTGTTGTAAGAGCCTTCCAAATTATGTTATCCAATATTCTAGCACAGAACAATAATGGGAATTTATAATGATTAACTAGTTAACAAGGTTAAGTTGTATACACTGTACTGCATTCATGCCCCCTACTGTTAAGGCATACTATGCAATTTGTAAATGTTTCCAACAGAAAAAGTATTTACGAGTTTTGATGTTTAAACATCAATCATCTGAAGAATATGCTATGTGGCCACTAAATCAAATATTCTCTATTACAAAATTCTCTTATTTTTATCATTTAGGCTTTTTGTTTGGTTTGTTTGTTTTCATACAGGGTCTCAAGTATTTCAAGTTGGCCTCAAATCTGATATGTAGCATGGGCTGGCTTTTAACTCCTGATTAACCTCCCAAATGCCCAAATTACTGGCAATCACCCTCATACCCAGTCTTAAATTCTCTTCTTCATACACCGTGACACTTCCCTTCTTCTAGCCTTCAAGCCCAACCCCCAAACGTTAGCAATCTGCACAGGTGTACTGAGGGACAGCATGATGTGACCACTGGAGATTCATTTCCTTGTGGTATCAGGGTGACTTAGAGAAGAGGACAATTATTCCTGTTTCTTCTTCAACAATTCATCATTTAATAATCCAATGAAATGACAGTCTCTCTACAGGCTGTCCCATGAAGTTCAGTGTTTAAATTGTATTCCCACCAGGTGTGGTAGCACACACCATTAATCTCAACTCTGGGGAGACAGAGACAGGCAGATCTATGGAGAGACGTTGTCTTAGAAAAACCAAAACAAAAAGCCAACAAACCAAAACAAAATGAAGCATGCAGGGTAAAGCATAAAGCTCCTTGATCTACCTATATCAGCTCGTACCCTCCCAAGAAACATCAACCTGTTTTTGTCCCTCTGGTCACTCACCTTACACATGAGGCAGATTCTCATCCCACATCGTCTCTGCTGCACATTGTCTGAAGGATTCATCCAAGGTAAGGGTTAGTTCTACTCACCACATGAAAATTGCAAGCTCTGCATCTTTGATAAGTCTTAATTCATTTGTGAGGCTATGACAAGCCCACCCACTCTCATCCTCACAAATACACAGAGAATCTCCGAGTTACTTTAAATAGAGGCCTGGATATCCCAAAAGTCTCCTAAGAGCCCAATTCCATCAAAGACCTTGGCAATTGGAAACTTGAAAACCCACTGCTGTCATTGACAAAATCAACTTTACCATCAGCAGTGTCTTAATTTCTTTCCTGTTGCTGTGATTAAAAAAAAAAAAAAAAAAAACCATAGCCTGACAGCACCACCATAAAGGAAATAGGGCTTATTTGGGCTCCTAGTTCAAGGTAGTCTGTCCCAGTAGAGACATCAGGACGGCGGGAGCTTAGAGCAGCTGCTCACATCACATCCGCAGGAAGAGAGCAATGAGAGCATGTGTGCTGCACAGGCCTCTCTCCCCGTTACCCCACCCAGGTCCCGTGTTCAGACAACAGTTCCTCTCACAATTGATCCGGGTCTTCCTGCATCAACCAGCATCACCAAGAGAATCCCTCAGAGATGTGCTCAAAGGCTTATTTGCCAGGTGATTTTAGATTTCGTTAGGTTCCCATCACAAGTGGTAATCAGCTCATTTCTTCCAAGCCTGCATGTCAATTCTGCTCTGAGGATTATGGTAACACACACACACACACACACACACACACACACACACACACACACACACACACACACTTTAACAACAACCAAACATAGTGAGATCCACAGTCTGGAAGCTGGAAGGTTGCATTTTGTCTATGCAAATTATCACACAGGCCATGAAATGTAAGAAGCTAGTTTCAAAAATCAAATGATTCCATAACAGATTGGTAAAGATGATCAAAATTCAGCAGGCTGCATGGGCTGCCACTCTGAGGATGCTTTCCTAGGCAGTCATTGTAGTTTGTGAGCAGTATATCCTACAACTTTGATATTCTGGAAAGGACTGATAATATCCAGTTCCTTTCAAATCAGGCATTTTCCAATCTAACTGTTCAGCAGCCACTTGGCAGTCGGCAAGGCATCCCTGCTGCAGGTGGTTCTGTTGAGAATCCTGAAGCACAAATGCCTGGAAACTTTTCATAAGCCTTAAGTAGACTGACATCAAAAGTGAGCTTTTTCCTTTCAGCAAGGCTTATGAAAGGGGAAACGTAGCTGAGAGTGTTGCATCTCAGGACTCATTTTTGGATAATGGGAAGAAATGAGGCAAGTGTAATGTTTGTTTCCTCGGCCCATGGAATCAGAATTCCATTTAGATGTGTGACAGAGAAATAACCTGTAAACGCCTGTGAACTTCAAAAGTGGCAGAGTAAAAATATTCACAAAATCTTTCTATCTTGTCAGTGTTCTACTGCTATGAAGAGACACCATGACCACAACATCTCTTATAAAGGAAAACACTTAATTGGGGCTGGCTTACAGTTTCAGAGGTTTAATCCATTATCATCACCGCAGGCAGCCACGGTGCTGGAGGGGTGGCTGAGAGGTCCACATCCTGATCATGAGGCAGCAGGGAGAGACCCTGGGCCTGCCTTGGGCCCTTGAACCTCATAGGCCACCTGCCGTGGCACACTTCCTCCAACAGCCGTGGCTCCTAATCCTTCTAAGTAGTGACACTCCCTGAGGATTATGCATTCAAATGTACGAGCCCATGGGAGCCATTCTTAAAACCTCCGATTTCTGTAACTTAGTTGGAAGAGTCAGCTAGTTTATTTTAAAAATTATAAGAACAATGTGCTGGTCTGCTTAGGTAGGGCTGTTGTAACAGCTGTCACACAAACTAGATTGTTTTAATCAACAGAAATTCACTGTTTCATAGTTCCAAGACTAGAAGTAAGAGTCAAGGTGGGGCAGTGTTGCCTGCCCAAGGGATGAATCCACTCGGGTTCCTCTCCTAGGCCTGTAGCTGGCTGTTCTATCACTGTGCTGCTTTGCACTGTCTTCCTCTAAGCATGTCTCTGTGTCCAAATCTCCTCTTTCATCAGGACATAAATCAGGGTTCAATCTCCCCCTAATTTGACTTTAAGATGGTGAACTCAGTAAAGACCCTATCTCTATTTATGGTCACATTCTGAGAATCTGGCATAATAGACACAGATCTGAGCCCCTGGCTTCCTGCTGAAGTATCAAGGCTCTCATGACCCAAGGCAAAGGATCACACTGGGTGTGGGGGACCAGCCCCCACTTTTACGACCAGGGTACTCTTGACCAGGGAGAGATGGGAAATATTTAGATAGAGATACCTAGCCAATGAGAGGAAAGACAGAAACACAGAATAGCCTCGGGAAGGCCTGGGTCAAAACCCACTAGCCCAGAACTTTATTCAAAAGGGCTTTTTATAACAATGCCAAGGAGCAAGGCAAAAGACCTCCCCCTTGCTAGTTACAGCCAAGTGTAGACCCTTCCAAACAGCTGGTACCCAAGCCCATGGTCCAATTATCCTCTTATGCAGTCCTGCTGGGTAAAGCCACTAGGAAACCTCGGTGGGCTCCAACAACTGGAGATACATAGTTAGGAATAGAAATAGTTTATTTAGAAAGGGAAAAGATTGTTGAGAATAAGAGTAGGCTAGTGAGCTAAAGGTAAAACACCAAAAGATGTGGACCATGATGCCTATGAACCTCTCTATAGGACACTTACATAATACCAGCTTCTCCCGTATTTTTAGAGCCCGGGCTTCTCCCATGCATGCTCTGTTAATTACATGAGGTTTCAGGTGGAGAACGGCTTCCAGTCCTCTCTCTAAACTGACCTTAGGATGCACTATGTTAATGGAGTCCCAGGTGGGGAAGGACTTTCAGTGTTTCTCTGTAGACTGGCTTTTTTTCCATATGTCAATCTCCTTTATGGTACTATCTATATGTATATAATTATACATACATATAAAGCCTTAGTTTTTGAAAAACTTCATACACAACACAGTGCTCAGGTGTCAATCTTGGTGTAGGTTTCTCTAGTCTCTACTCGACTGCTACACTGGGACTTAGAACTGTAGTTGCCGGTCGGTGGTGGTGCACACCTTTAATCCCAGCACTCGGGAGGCAGAGGCAGGTGGATCTCTGTGAGTTCGAGGCCAGCCTGGTCTACAGAGTGAGTTCCAGGACAAGCTCCAAAGCTACACAGAGAAACCCTGTCTCGAGAAAAAAAAAAAAAAAAAAAAAAAAAAAAAAAAAAAGCATATGAGTTCATGGGGTTGGTTGCACACACATTTGTACTCCCAGAACTCAGGAGGCTGAGGCAGGAATTGAAGACTTCTTTAGCCTGGACCCGTCTTAAGACCCTGCCCCCAAATAAATAATTCCTTTATCCATTTATGGGGGTAAATATAATTCAACTACAACAAATAATTTTTAAATTTTTGCAGCCCTGGCTGGGGATAAAGTGTTCTAAATCTGTGCCAGTAATTGCTATTATTTATCTTGTTATTACAGCCTTCCTAACGAATGAGAACTGCTGTCTTGCCATGGTGTAGATACATTTTCATTATAACCAGTGATGCCGAAATACTGTGCTTATTGGCCATAGCCATCTGTATATCTTGTTTAAAAAATATTATTTTATTAGTTTGGGTGTTTTGTCAGTATGTATGTCTATACGTCACTTGCATACAGTGCCCGGGGAGGCCAGAAGAGGGTGTCTGATGCCCTGCAACTATAGACAGTTGTGAGTGGCCATGTGGGGGCTTCAGAATGAACCCAGGTTCTCTGAAAAAGCAACCAGTGTTCTTAACTGCTGAGACCTCTCTCCAGCCCTACTCTATATCTTCTTTGAAGAAATGCTTATTCAGACCATTGCCCATTTGAAACTGGATTACTTGCTTTGATATTTTAATTACTCATATATTCTAAACACATGTGTCCCTTGATTGACAGCCTTTTCTTTTCATCATGAAAGGATGTTGGATTCAGCAACATCCATTTCTGCAATCATTAGGGTGATGGTATAATTTTGTCCCTTTTGTCATTAATATTACATTGACTTAAGGTATGCCTTAGTTACTTTTCTGTCGCTGTGATAAGACACAATGACCAATGCAACGTATAGAAGAAAGGGTTTATTTGGATTTACTGCCTCATAGGGTGAGTCCATGACCATCACGGCAGGAGCATGGCAGCAGGCAGGCACAACACTGGAACAGCAGCTGAGAGTTTACATCTTGATTCAAAAGCATGAAGCAGAGAGAGCTAACTGGGAGTGGTGTGGGCTTTTGAAACTCCAAAGCCTGTCCTTTGTGACACACCTCCTCCAACAAGAGCACATCTCCTAATCCTTCCCAAAGAGTTCCACCAACTGGGGACCAAGCATTCAAACACATGAGCCTAGGGGAGCCATTCTCATTGAAAGCACAGGATGGTAAACGAAACTTGCATTCCTAGGATAAATCCCACTGGCAATCATAGCACTTGGTATAATTCTGTTGAAACAGAGTCTCTGTAACTCAAGCTGACCTCAAATTCTTGATCCCCTGCCTCAACATCAAGATGACTTCCTCCCCCCTGCCCTGCTCGCCTTAGTCAGGGTTACTGAAGGTTTATGAAAAATTGCTTAATTTTTTAGAGAACTGAGTCCAGGTTTCATTCTCCTTCTTTATTTTTTTCTGTTCTATTTAATTTCTTTACATGCCTGTTTTTATTTCATTCTATCCTTTAGTTTCTTTTTCTCATTTTTTTTTTTTTGGTTTTTTGTTTGTTTGTTTGTTTGTTTTGTGCTAGGAATCACGCACTAGGCAAGCACTCTACCACTGAGCTACATCCCCAGGCCTCTCTAGCGTCTTAAAGTGGAAGGTTAGGTTGTTAGTTTGAAGTCTTCCTCTCTTCCTTCTTTTTTAAAGACAGGGATCTCACATAGCACAGGCTGTACTTGAACTTACTATGTAGCCAAGCCTGGCTTTGGACATCTGACCACTCTACCTCCATCTCTGAGGTGCTGGGATTACTGGTGCCATTGCACCCAGCCTTTTTTCCCATTTTTCAAATATAGGCATTTGAACCTGTACATTTTCTCCACCACTGCTTTGCTGAATGACATGTATCCAGGTGTGGACCTCCTTGTCTTTATCTTATTGGAGATGAGAGAATGTTTTTCTTCAATGTTGGGGTTTGTTGTCTCTTTCTTCCCCCAAGACTCCCATTATACATAGGTTTGCAGAGTTTGTCGTAGTTGACAGTGCTCCCACCCCCACCCCTTTTCTTTATTTTTTTCTTTCTTTTTTCCCTTAAACAACTATTATTTCTGACAGTTCCATGGGTCTGGCTAGGAGTCCAAGATCAAGGTACCAGCATGATTTTTCTGTTATTCACATTGGGTAATCTCAAGTGGTCGTTTGAATGTAATTGGCCCCCATATGTTCACAGGGAGTGGCACTATTAGGAGGTGTGGCCTTGTTGGAAGAAGTGTGTTGTTGTTTGATTTTGCTTTCTTGGGGGTCCCACCAGCCAGCCCCCAAATAAGTTAAACATGAAGGCTTATTCTTAATTATAAGTACCTAGTCTTAGCTTGGCTTGTTGCTTTCCAGCTTTTTTTAACTTTAAATTATCCCAGCTACCTTTTGCCTCTGGGCTTTTAACTTTCTCTTACTTCTGTAGATCTTACTTTCACTCTTACGCTGTGGCTGGCTGTGTGGCTGGGTGGCTGGCCCCTAGCATCCTCCTCTCCTTGTTCTCTCCTTTTTTCTTCTCCTCCCAGATTTCCCCTTCTATTTATTCTCTCTGTCCACCAGCCCTGCCTACCCTTTCTCCTGCCTCGCTATTGGCCATTTCACTGTCTATTAGACCATCAGGTGTTTTAGGCAGGCACAGTAACACAGCTTCACAGAGTTAAACAAATGCAACATAAAAGAATACAACACATCTTTGCATCATTAAACAGATATTCTACAGTATAAACAAAAAACACATCTTAAAATAATATTCTACAACAGTGTGTCACTGTAGGGGCAGGCTTTGAGATCTCCAATGCTTAAGCTACACCTAGTTCAGTTCACTTCCTGTTGCCTGTTGATCAAGATGTAGGACTCTCAGCTCTTTCTCCAGCATCATGCCTGCTTGCACACTGCCCTGTACTACCGTGATGATAACAGACTAAACCTCTGAACTGTAAGCCACCTCAATTACATGTTTTCCTTTAGAAGAGTTGTTCACGGTCAGGGTGTCTATTCACAGCTATTGAAATCCTAACTAACACACTCAATTTACCAAACTTTAAGTTTATGATACTTTTTTCCACCTGCTTAGGTTGGCTACTGAGCCACACAAGTAAATTTTCATTTTAGCCTCCATAGTTTTCAGTCCAGTATTTTTTTATTGGTTCCCCTCCTCCCTCCCCGTTTCTGCCCCCCTCTCTGGGTATAGTCAGTGTCTCATGGAATCTGGACACCACTGATTAGGCCTGGCTGGCTGACCAGCAACACCCAGGGGATCCTTTCTCCTCCTCTCCAACACTGGGATTACAGACACAGTGTGCTTAGCTTCTTCACACGGGGCTCAAGCTCGGGGCCTCCTGCTTGTGCAGACGGTTCCTCCATTTCCCCAGCTCTCTCCTTATGTTCGCTCTACTCTTCTTACTTGAGACAAGGTCTTGCTATGTAGTTCAGATACAGTCCTTCTGCCTCAGTTTCTCAAGTGTGTTCAGCGCCATGGCATCGCAAAATAACTTCTTTCACTGGTATTGTTATTTATGGAGACTCATTCTTTACTCCTGTAGACATTGTTTCCTTTGGCTATTTGAATGTATTTAAAATTCTTGATTTGACATCTTTATGTAGGAAATGTTGTATGGCAGTTTCCTCCAGGATAGAGGGGGAGATTCATGAGACCCTGGAGGCAAATAAAACACCACACATCTGGTGTCTAGGAAGAAGAAAACTAGTAAGATTCTCAGAGGCCTCTCCCTAGCGTTACAGGAGTAACAGTTTCCAGTGGAGGAGACTCTGAGCAACCAAGATGCAAAGGAGAGGATCTCCCACTGTCAGCCACGTGCGAGCTGGCAGAGCTCGGGGTTGCACCTTCAATGCCCTGTCACCTGCGTTGGAGGGCGGCTTTCAGCAGTGCAGCTGGGGTAGTGGTGTTGTTGTTGTTGTGGCTTCTGAGTTGCTACTGCCCCTGTGAGTAACCCCTCACCTCCTGTTAGTAATTCCTGTTAAAAACTCTTCAAAAATGACAACTTCATGACACATTTCTCTGAGTAAAAGGTAGAAGCTAGCCGTGGTGGCACATGTCATAATCCTGATACACAGCTGGCAGAGGCAGGAGGATCATGAATTTTAGAACAGCCTGAGCTACATAGTAAGACCTTGTCCAGAAAAAAATAATAATATACCAATAAAGAGAAAGGGTGGAGGAAGGCAGGGAGGAAATGAGGAGTAGGGCGGAGATGAGGAGATGGCGTGGAGGAAAGGAGAAAAGAAAGGAAAGAAGGAAAGCCAGGACTACCTTATGGCTGAAGAGTATGGAAAGACCAAGCCCTGGGGCAATGAATCACCAGGATTCCCAACCCCGATATGTTATCCCCACACTGGCCATCTACCTGTGATATCCAGTAGAGTTTCATTGTGAACTGTCATAGCTTCACTTGACAACTTGACACAAACCTAAGGTCACCTGGGAAGAGAGAACCTCAACTAAAGAACTGCCCAGATCAGACTGACATGTGGCTATGTCTGCGAAGCATTTTCTTGATTGCTAATTGATGTAGGAGGGCCCAGCCCACTGTGGGCGGTGCCAGCCCTAGGCAGGTGGGCCTGGCTGTGTAAGAAAGATAGCTAAGCAAGCCAGAGGGGGCAAACCAGTAAAGCAGGGTTCTCTCACGGGCTCTCCTTCAGTTCCTGCATTCAGAGTCTTGCTTTGAGCCCCTGTCCTGGCGTCCCTGGATGACCGACTATATTCCTTTGGGTCAGAGTGGTTTCTTACAGCAACACAAGGCAGAATCTACTCTGCTCTGTCCAAGGGATGCATATAAAATCCATTGCTAGCCAGCCATAATGGCTCACACCTAGAACCCTGGCACTTTGGAAGCTGAGACAAAAGAGTGTTTTGAGTATGAGGCCAGCCTGTGGGCCACATAGTGAGTTCTAAGCTAGATCAAGCTTAAAAAAAGCAACACCCAGGGCTGTCGAGATGGCTCAACAGGTACAAGTAGTTACCCAGAAAACTGGACAACCTGCGTACAATCTTCAGAACCCAAAGTAGGAGAGAACCAGCTCTCAAATGTTCAGTTCTGACCTCTATATATGCATCAAGGCATGCATGGTATGTGCACGTGTGCACACAAACAAATAAAAATCATAATATCAGACTGCTCAGCACATGTACAAGTGTCCACACACACAATCACAATAGGGGCCAGAGAGATGCTCCAGTGGTTAGGAGCACTGACTGCTCTTCCAGAGGACCCTGGTTTGACTCCCAGCACCCTTGGGTCTGTAACTCCAGTTCCAGGGCATCCAATACCCTCTTCTGGCTTCTTCAGACACCACACACACACACACACACACACACACACACACACACACACACACACGATACAAGACATACATGCAAGCACACTATTTATACATTTTAAATAAAAACAAATATTTAAAAAATAGTAATAATAGTATCAGAATACTCAGCTCTAAATGGGACTCGATGGGTTAAAAAAACAAAGAAACATGAAGTTGGATGGGTAAGGAGGTGGGGCTGGACCTGGGAGGCGTTGAGGGTGAATATGAGCAAAAAAAAAAAAAAAAACCCTTATATATCATAGGAAATTATCAAATAATTAATACAATATTACTTTAAGTAAATAATAAACACGCACGCACAGACAAAATCCTTTGCTCCTCAATAGCCTAATTGGCAAACTATAGCTACTGGCCAGATCCCCTTTCTCTGACAGAGGAAGCCTGCTAGCCCTAGGTAGCTTCTGTATACTGAGAAGAAAAGAAGAGAGCTAAATTGGTTTACATTCCCAGAATGCTGAGCAAAAGTTGAGGGAAACTGGCACTGGGCAAGTCCTATCACAAGGCTGCTTGGCACAGCAAAAGAAGAAAATGTGGGGAAACTGGCACTGGGCACGTCCTATCAAGAAGGCTGCTTGGCACAGCAAGAGCAAACGAGAAGAAAATGAGGGGAAAGTCTCAAGATTGCCAGGAGGAAGGAGGAGCTACGAGCTTGCCGGAGTCAGGAAGAGCGATGGATCTTTGGGCCTTAGCGCGGGTGATATTTGTGATCAATCCCTAGCAAATAAGAGACTCTCCTCCCTTCACCCAGCTCAAATTAAAAGAACACAAGACTTAGATTCTAAGCATCAGAGGTTAGGACTACTGTGATCGACCAAGCTTCCCCTCCACTCCCAGAACAAAAAGCCACTGTACGTCGTAAGCTACAGGAGATAAAACCCAGGGACAGAGCAGGGACAAAGTGGGGAGCATCACCCACTCCTGTCTAAGGGACTAGGAGTTTTAGCTCTGATTCAGTACTAGCTATTCTAATTATTAGACTGACATAAAATGTGCGGCCCAAGAAAAGACGAAGAAGCTGTGGTGCTTGCCCAAGTTTTCATTCAGAAGTGTGGAAGAACTAAACCACTGAACACATGGAAAGGAGTGAAGGGGACACAGATGAAATTACTCATCATGACTTATAATTCACGTTGTTCCACACAATGCTGCCCACGGAAATGGTTTAGAATAATATCTGAGACGTAATTTGTGCTAAATAAACATTAGCTACCTGTTATTTGTCCACTGTCTTGCATAATGACATGCACATAGTTAAGACCCTGTGAAAGTTATTCAAAGCAAAATGGATGGGCTATTGAATGGATCTCTAAGATCTAGAGCAAAAACCAACATGCCAAAACCTTGAAGCTCCCTCTTTCCTGGATTCGACAATTGTTAAAAATGGAAAGGTAATAAATTATACACACGCGCGCGCGCACACACACACACACACACACACACACATACACACACACATACACACACATACACCCGACCATTATCAGAGCAACAAAAAAAGCCCTTAGGAAGCTCCAAATTGCTCAGAGAATCAAGGAAAACCATTTCCTTTACTGGATTGTAGTTTTAAAAGCAGTGTATTCATCCATAAAGCTGAAATGCTATTTTTCAAGGGTCTGAGTTAGGGAAAATAAGTTGCTCATAGAATATTCCTGGCTACTATGTAGACTATCTCCTCAGCTTCCCTGGGCCCCGTAGATCCTTAGGCCTTGCACATATGTTAGGGAGATGGACTCGGTGGAAAAAGAGCTGAAGGAACCAACCATAGAAATCCTTACCCATGATGCTTCATGACTAAGTTGATGCTCTTTGAATCGTCTGTGCGTGCGTGCGTGTGTGTGTGTGCATGTGCGTGTGCGTGTGTGTGTGTGTGTGTGTGTGTGTGTGTGTTTGGAAATTCTCTGTACTCATGCCCATTATCTTTTAAAAGGCAATTCTTCTTGTATTTTGTTGTATTTAAACTTAAAGAGATTTCCTATTTTCATGATTTCTTCATGCTTTCTATTTCAGAGTACCTTCCAGGGAAGGCAACAATCATTGATTTGTATTCTAATATGTTTCCTGTCAAAAAGATACAACCTCTTACACCTCAATTCTTTCAAAGGCAGCAGGTTAGATAAACCACAGAGGTCTGTTTTGTTTTGAGGATGTGTTTGTTTTGGTTATTTATCATCCAAATGCATAAATTTTCTTGATTTATAGGTCATTTTTCAAGTATGGTCAAAATATTGATGAGGTGATTCTACTGTTCAACAGTCTGCTACCCAAAAAAAGGGGCTAGTCAGTCCATAGACCTATTTTAGCTCTTTTTTAAAATTCAGCAATATGATAGAATCCTAGAATAGGGAAATATACTGAAAATGACTGTCTCTGCAACATTGCCAATAGATCATTCGCAAAATTTGAATGGATTAGACCTCACTTTATTAGTGTTCAAGTCTTTTTACCTCATCAACAAGGAATTTAAAGCTATATATTCTTCATTCTTACTAAACACAATTTTACTTAGGAAAACCAAAAACCAATGATGTAACTAACTGAAGTGACGAACCACATGTATACTAACAGGCACAAATGCAACAAGGCACAAATGCAACAAGGCATAGCTAGAGAGTACCTTATGAATTAAAACTGCCTTTTGAATATACTCAAAAAGTTAACAACTTAGTAAATCTAATTACAAAAATTAGCATGTGAGTACACACACATACAAAATAAAAGTAAAATTTTTAAATATTTTTTTTTTGATCAGATGATGGAAGAGTCACAAAAATTTACTTAGTTATGGGGCTGGTGAGATAGCTCAGCGGGGTACAGGTGCTTATTGAGCAAGCATAGTGCTTTGCGTTCGACCCTGGGATCCCCATAAAGGTGGAAGGGAAGAACCAAATCCGCAAGGTTATCTCTGACAGATGTGCACCACTGAACATCCCCGCATTGCATGTGATGGTAGATAACGTGTTGGTGGGTTCTATCTGTGGGTCCTGGCCATGGAACTTGGGTCTCAGGCTTGGCACTAAGCACATTTATTTGCTGAGCCATCTCATTAATGCCAGACAGAAATAGTTTAAAGAGTTATTCACACCATTAGGATGAACTCTCAGTTTTTAACAAGCACAACTTTCAACAAAAAGTATTATTTATTTCTAACTATAAAAGGAAAGCATGTTTGTTGTGGAAAATTGTAAACTAAAAAAACACACACAGAAAGGAAAACTTACAACTTCTATGTCACCCTATTAATATATTTCTGTACAAATATATGTTTTTGCATTTCTATATTGCATATGTTGTTGTGTATGTTGTGTATTCACTCTTTAATTGAATGTTAATGATTTTCCATTATTTTAATGTATAGGATGCTACTATATTCCAAAATTTAATTCTCTACTATGTAATGAACTACAACTTGCTATTTTTATTGTTTCTAACAGAACCAGGAAAAATATCCTTGCACACAAATCTCTCTGAACATGCCTCATTGTTTCTTTAAACTAAATCCCAAACTTGAAAACACTGGGTTAAAGATATGAACATTTCCAAAGGTTGTGGTGAAACATGTAATGCAGCATGATTTCTCTGGAGCCTTGTGTTTCTAACAGTGAGCTGACTGGAAGGACAAGAGGCAAACTCTGGGTGGCTTCCCCATGTGGAACAGCCCCGGAGATGGATTCCTAATTCCTGCTCAGCCTACCAAACCCCAGTGCGAACTGTTTGTGCTGTCACCTCCCTCCAACAGGAGGCTGAGCACAGCTGTCTAGCATGCCAGACTCTTCTGCTCGCCGCCACACACCTGCTCTCTCCTCTGCAGCCAGGGCTGCACAGCAGAGGACGAAAGAGACCAGACATGTCAGGACCCGAGGAAACTACCAGCATTTCCCATTGCCTCTCCACTGCTCAGCACATATGGTCCCCAGCATACTTGTGAAATATCTCAGTCTGAACTTGAAAGATGGGGTGCCACTAAGGAGTACCTAAATACATTCAAGGAAAATGAAAGACTGTCAAGCAACACTTCTTCAGCTGCCAGATTCCAGTTTCAATTTCGGCTTTGGACTTCCCATTGAAACCAAGATGGGGTTCTACAGCAAAGGAGATGAATTACTCCTGAAGGCAGACGATGGTTTTCTCAAGGTCAGACCCATCTCTGACTTGGGTGATAATTACTATGTTTGATGCTGTAACAACATACCAGACAGAGGCAACTGTAGGGATGAGATGTTAATGTGGACTGGGAGGGTACAGGGAAGGCATGGCTGCTGTAGCAGCTTGACCCATAAGATGGAAATGTCAACCTGACTTCTTCACATCTTAGTCAATCAAGAAAGAGAGAACAGGGCCAGGCAGTGGTGGCGCACGCCTTTAATCCCAGAACTCAGGAAGCAGAGGCAGGTGGATCTCTGTGAGTTCGAGGCCAGCCTGGACTACAGAGTGAGTTCCAGGAAAGGCGCAAAGCAACACAGAGAAACCCTGTCTCGAAGAGAGAGAGAGAGAGAGAGAGAGAGAGAGAGAGAGAGAGAGAGAGAGAGAGAGAGAGAGAGAGAGAGAGAGAACGGACTGGGCTGTAACCCTAAAGGCCCTTCTGCTAATGGCCTACATCTGCTAGTTCTGCATCATGTCCCAAAGACTCCACAACCTCCCAAAACAATGCCACCAGCCAGAGAACACTCATCCATGGGCCAGAACAAAATTTTCCCTAAGAGACTAAAGCATAACTCATTTTCCCTGGCCCCATCATTAAAAGGACAGAGTGCCATGAAAATAAGGTCCTTGCCGGGCAGTGGTGGCGCACGCCTTTAATCCCAGCACTCGGGAGGCAGAGCCAGGCGGATCTCTGTGAGTTAGAGGCCAACCTGGACTACCAAGTGAGTCCCAGGAAAGGCGCAAAGCTACACAGAGAAACCCTGTCTTAAAAAAACAAAAAAAAAAAGAAAGAAAGAAAAGAAAAAAGAAAGAAAATAAGGTCCTATTCATCTGTTCAGTCATGAACCGATTAAAAGTAGAACCTTTGCTGCAAGATAAATGTGGTTTTCTAAAAGATTTATTTATTTATTATGTATACAGTGTTCTGTTTGCTTGTATCCCTGCAGGCCAGAAGAGGGAGCCAGATCTCATTTCAGATGGTTGTGAGCCACCATATGGGTGCTGGGAATTGAACTCAGGACCTCTGGAAGAACATCCAGTGTTCTTAACCTCTGAGCCATCTCTCCAGCCCAATAAATGTGTTTTTAAATCACCCACTATTCAAACTCTCTTTTCTGCTCATAACTAATAATGTGTGCTGACTACTGTAGCTGGAGTTTTCCCCAGTCCACCTGGGCCCACAGCCATTCAGACCCAAGTAAACACACAGAGACTTATATTACTTATAAACTATATGGCCATGGCAGACCTCTTGCTATCTGTTCTTATATCTTAAATGAACCCATTTTTATTAATCTATAAGTTGCCATGTGGCTTGTGGCTTACCGGTACTTTACATCTTACTTCTTACGGCGGCGGCTGGCAGCATCTCTTGACTCTGTTCTGCCTTTCAACTTCCTCCTCTCTAGTTAGAATATCCTACCTAACCCTATTCTGCCTCACCATTGGTCAAACAGCTTTATTTATCAACCAATCAGAGCAACACAAATTCACAGTGTACAGAAAGACATTCACCCATCAGACTACACAAGAAGACAGGAGTTGTTCTGTCTACACATAGACAACATCATTTTTAAAGGTTGAACCCAAGCAGTATCTGATGATCTAAGACCTAATCTACTATGTTGATTTGGAAAATACATGTAACATCTTCCACTTTTGTCAAAGAGGATTAAGTAATATGTACTAACTCTCCTTCAGAGGACAGCTGAAAGGACCTGAACAACACGAGAAAGGTGGCTTTTAAAAATTAAAGAGATAATGGTTGAATGAGGAACTGCTTGGCCAACGTTCAAGAGAATCCAGGCTTGGTGGCAACAGTAACTGTAGCACCCAGGAGGATGAAGAAGGCGGACCAGCCTGGGCTAAATGGTGTGATCTCATCTCAAAACAAAGAATCAGTTTATCTGGATGCAGTGGCACACACCTGTTCTCCCAGCAGAGAGGTAGAGGTGGGAAGAGTGTGAGTCTGAGGCTAGCCTGAAGTTACACAGGAGGACCCTACCTCAAAAAAGTATGAAGGAAGCCGGGCGGTGGTGGCACACGCCTTTAATCCCAGCACTCGGGAGGCAGAGCCAGGCGGATCTCTGTGAGTTCGAGGCCAGCCTGGTCTACAAAGCGAGTTCCAGGAAAGGCACCAAAACAACACAGAGAAAACCTGTCTTGAAAACAAAACAAAACAAAAGTATGAAGGAGTAAGATGGCTCCAAGAACAAGGGCTTTTGACACCAAGCCTTTTTTCCTGAGTTGAATTCCCTGGATCCACATGATAGAAAAGAATCAGTTCCCAAAAATTGTCCTCTTATCTCCACATGCATGAAGTGGCATGTACACACACACACACACACACACACACACACACACACACACATAAAAAATAAAGAAATAATAGTTGAACCGAGAGAATATCCTAGAGTTTACCTGTCAGTGAGTCCTACTGTCCAGCAGGACTTGTTAAGCAGTGCCGTGCCAGCCTCACTAAGGCACGGAGTCAATCCTTGGAATCTTGTTGCAGGGACAGCATGATGTATGCACTGCATCTTTTTATTTCAATGTTACTATAGGTGTTAGAGAAAAACAACACAAGATACAAGAACCATAGAATGTACTGTACCAAGTCAGCGTATTAATAAAAGTAGTAAAAACTATTGTACTTGAAGTCATACAGCACATAATCTGTATTCTAATTTATTAAATATAAAGATTGATGATATACTGAGGTCCATGACATGCTAATGAAATATATACTCCTCTTATTTCTTGTACCTCATAATTAGGAATATAAAGTTTTTTTTTTTTTAAAAAAAAAAATAAGGTCTTACATTGCATTCCACATTGGCCTGAGGTTCATGGCAATTCCTCTGCCTCTACCTCCCAGACAAAATGAAAAAAGGATTCATTGTAGCTGGGATTACATGCTTGAGCCTTTGCACTTGGCTTGGAAAGCATTTGAGGACTACAGAACACAATTTTGAAAAAAAAAATTCAATACTTACATCTCTAATGGTTTTACTGTGAAAACTAAGGCCAGTACATCCCATTTACCACTATTAGAGTTTGCATTAGTCAGTGGGATAGTTAAAACTAGATGGATGTAAAAGGTTACAAATTACCATCTGAGTGGTTATTTCTCCTTTTGAACAAAACTTGCATTAGTTAGTTACCTCACAGTTGGGTCAAAAGCAAAGGAAGGGTCTGTTGTCCCTCCCATTACAGGACACGGTCTGTCCCTGGGAGGGAGTCAACTTCAGGAGCTGTAGGCAGCTGCATCTGTACTCATTGCGACTGCAGTCAAGGAGCAGAGGAATGCCTATGCTCAGCCTGCTTTCTGCTTTCCTTCAGTCTGGGTCTCCTGCCCATGGAATGGTACTGCCACATTTAGGGAGCGTCTTCCCACTCAACCAGCCTAACTTAACAACCCCTCACAGGCATGCCCAGAGATTTGTTTCCACAGTGGTTCCAAAGCCCATCAAATTGACTATCAATATCAACCGCCACAGAGCCAACAAGGTATTAGATATTTAAGATTATTTTTATTTTGTTGATGTGAATGTCATGGTGTTGGGGTGACAGAGGTCAGAATAGGGCATTAGATCTCTTGGAGCTGTCGTCATAGGTGGCTAGGAGCCACCTGACATGGGTGCAAGGTCGTGAACTTGCCTGCTCTAGCTACCATTCTGAAGGACCTGGCTCCCTGGCCAGGGGATGCTGCAGAGATCAGAAGTTAACCCACTTAAGAGACATTCAGGAGGGTTTTTCTAGGGTGTCCAGAAGAGAAAAACTGAATAGCAGTTCTGCAACTTTGAGAAACATGAGATACAAATAGTTTCTAGAAAAGATTTACCTTTCTATAACAAGAGCACTATGGTTGACTATATCTCAGTGTAGTATCTCCACTTGTATGGAGAGTTAGACTACAGGACACAGAGACTGTATATTAAGAAACTCTGCATGAGGTCCTTATGACTTGGTTTCCTTATCTGTAAAGTGGGAATAAGAGAGCCCCCTTATTAGCACTGAGATTTAAATGAATTAACACATAAAAACACTTTCAGAATACTGTCTGGCACAGGCTGTTACACAAACATTACTGTTTATGTGATACCTGAATCAATAAATACGCACAGACTGTGCCCCCATCCATCCACTCAACAAACATTTTCTGAGTGCCTTTGTTGTGGGAATCTTTCTATAATACACACCAATGAGAGTAGAAGAGAGACTTCACCAGTGGCCCACAAGCTAGTTCCTGAAAGGCCACCGTACCGTATCGTTTGCATTCTCGTGTTATCCTCTAAAGCCACAAGGCGAGTGAACAAACAAGCAAGCACCATTTTACAGAGATGTACATGGCAGCCGGCAGGTGGTCAGGGACAAACAACAAACTCTTCCAGCTACTTCTCCAGGTCACTCTGCTCCAGGTAGCAAGTGAGGTCATGGCTGGCAAACAGGCAGTACAAGCAGGGCTTTAAGTAAGTCACTAAACAAATCAGTGTCTAATGACTGGTCTTTTTACCTTATCCCACTTCACCTTTTCCGTGCCAGCCCAACAATGCCGTTTTAGAAGACCAGTCATGTATAGCAGGGATCTACTGGAAACCGTGAATGTGAGCCACATGTGTGAGTTAAATTTTCCTAGTATTCACATCAAGATGTAAAAAGATAAAATTATTTTAATAAGATACTTTATTTATTTACTTTTCTTGTTTTGAGGCAGTCTTATTGGTCTTTCAGATAACCAGGGTTCCGTTCCCAGCAGTCACACGGCAGCTCACAACCATCTGTGACTCCAGTTCCAGGGGATCTGACGCCCTCTTCTGGCCTTCATGGGCACCAAGTATGCAAGTGATCCACAGACTTATATAGAGACCAAATGCCCATACACAATTTTTAAAAAAGTTTTTAAGCTTAATCAGTTCTTCAAAGCAAGACAGACATATTCCCATCAAACGAAGTAACAAATTGTGAAAGGCTTTGCAAGTTGAGGGAAAACTTATGGGGAGTAGACCCGGGTCATCTGAAAGCAGTCAGTGCTTTCAACCCCGAGCCGTCTCTCCAGCCCTGGATTAAACTTTTAACAGGGAGGGAACGTTCTCGTCAAGAGAAACCACATGTACATAAGCCGGAAATCGGGAAAATGAAGGGTCTGCTGAGGAATTAGAAATCTGAGCAAAAGATCGAAGCTATAGCAAGAAATGCAACAACAGAGCAGGGGTTATTTGGCAAGTGGTGGTCAGAAAGGCTAGTGAGCGGGAAATCTGTAAAGCTGTACCAAACCAGCAGCTGGAAGTCACATGAACGTGAATGAAGTGAGGTTAGGGATAGTTCATCAGCAAACCGCTGCATTAAGACTTGGGAATGAGAGCCCAGCGTGGTGGCGCACGCCTTTAATCCCAGCACTCGGGAGGCAGAGCCAGGTGGATCTCTGTGAGTTCGAGGCCAGCCTGGGCTACCAAGTGAGCGAGCTCCAGGAAAGGCGCAAAGCTACACAGAGAAACCCTGTCTCGAAAAACCAAAAAAAAAAAAAAAAAAAAAAAAAAAAAAAGCTCTTTGGGCTGGAGAGATGGCTCAGAGGTTAAGAGCACCGACTGCGCTTCCAGAGGTCCTGAGTTCAATTCCCAGCAACCACATGGTGGCTCACAACCATCTGTAATCAGATCTGGCGCCCTCTTCTGTATACATGATAAATAAATAAATCTTTAAAAAAAAAAAAAAAAAAAAAAAAAAAAAAAGACTTGGGAATGAAATCTAAACAGAGGAATGAAGAGGGAGGATCTGGGAGTCAGATCCCAGTGTTTGCTCCCGTCTTTGTGTGGCCACTGGTGCTGTTTGTAGAGACAAGATCTCACTCTGTGCCAACTTTTAGCCTAGAACTTACAATGTAATTCAGGCTGCCCGAAACTCACAATACCCCTGCCTAAGCCTTTGAAATGCTCAAATGGCAAGTGCCCACCACCACACCTTGTTCAAGGGCACAAGGCAGATAGGGTTCCCGATCCCTTAACATTTTATTAGGGAAGCCACAAAACTAAATCATCAGGTTAATAATTTCATACTGTTATAAGAACTATGAATAGATGACCAGAGATGAACAGTCAAGGAAGGACACTCTGAAATGTTGACACTTGAGCTGACAGCCAAAGAATGAAAAACACTGAATGGGCAAGGAATCAGTTAAAGTGTCACAGAAAGAAAAGGTTTGCGCAAGTTCGGGAAAATGAAAAGACTTGGGGCATTCACAACACACTACCCGAGGAGTGTAGTTTGGGTGGGAATGTGTGGCAGGAAGCCAGAGTGGCCATCAAATGGACAGACCCTGGTACAACAGTAGATAATGAAAAGGGCCTAGACTGGAAGAGCAACAGGAAATCACTACAATTTTAGTGGCCAACAGGTTTTAAGCTAAAGACAGATGTTTGTAAAATAAGTCATTCTTGTTGCAGTTTGCGAAACTGCTTAAATTAAGTAAGGCAAAACTCAGAAGGCAACCAGAGTACAGGAAGCAAAAGAGACCTGATCTAGTTCAGGACTGGAAAGGCCCTGGAGAAAAATCACTGACCAGGTTGGGGAGCAGGCTGAGTGGGTAAAGTGACCGCGAGACGGATACAAAGGCCTGGATTCAGATTCCCCAGCAGCCACATAAAAGCCAGGAGTGGTTGTACACATCTGCAACCCTAGTTCTGGAGGTAGAGAGGCAGGTGGCCAGAGCTCTCTAGCCAATGGCCAGTCTCATGTTCAGTGAGGACAGTATCTCAAAAAATAAGGTGGAAAAGCAACAGAAAAACACCCATCAGCCTCTGGGCTCCACAAGCACACCTCCCTGGCGCGCGCGCGCACGCGCGCGCACACACACACACACACACACACACACACACACACACACACACACACATACACACACACCACGGAGGAAAAATAACCTCCTCTCTTCAGTATTTTAGCAAAAATAATGCTCTAACATTTGACTACAACAGTCTCAAATGAAGTGAAGGATATTGATTGTCCTGTCCTATTATACAAGGTTTGGGAGAGGCGGGGATGCTTCCTCTCAAAACATGTCTTTAAAAATCGTTGTCCGGCCGGGTGGTGGTGGCGCACGCCTTTAATCCCAGCACTCGGGAGGCAGAGCCAGGCGGATTTCTGTGAGTTCGAGGCCAGCCTGGGCTACCAAGTGAGTCCCAGGAAAGGCGCAAAGCTACACAGAGAAACCCTGTCTCGAAAAAAAAAAAAATCGTTGTCGGTTCTAGTTATTAGAATATACTGTTTTGTTTGCACAGACAGGCTGTCACTATGGATGGGAGCACAGACTGTACTCATGTACAGGCGTACACCACCACACCTCACTTAACATACCTTTGCTTTAGATGGGTCTCACTCTGTAGACCAGGCTCAACTCAGAGGGACTGACCTGCCTTGGCTTCCTGAGCACTGGGATTAAAAGCGTGTGCTACCCTGCTCAGTTTTCAATGCTTTCTTAACTAACGTTGTTCAAGCCTAATTGGTTCCAAAACTTACTTATTTTCCTTTTAAGGAAGGGGATAGGGTTCTTCCACAAACAACATGGAGTTTGAGAACTAAACAGAAAAACAAAATAAAGCAAGGTGCAGGGAGGACATTAGTTCTTTACAGTAGAAAGAACAGCCAGGTACAAAGGCTTGTTGAACCAGACTGGCATGCTTATAGCAGAAATATAGTCTAAGAGCTGGAGCAGCGAGGAGTATCGTTCAGGTTTACTGAATGCCCAAGACCTGCCTTCTAATGCATATGTCACTCCTGCCATGCTGGGAAGCAGAGGAAACTGTTACTCTGCAGTTGATACCCTTTTTCCTAGCTGCCTCATTAGAGCTATTAATAAACCCCACTTCTTAGCTGGGCGGGGGGTGGGGTGGGGGCGGTGTTACTTTCTGAGGCAGACTGAGTTCGAGGCCAGCCTGGCCTACAGAGCAAGTTCTAGGGGCTACACAGAGAAATCTTGTCCCGAAAAAAAAAAAGCAAAACAGCAATGCCACCTCTTGAACTAATGAAGATCCCACCTGCCTCTGTCTCACGAGCACTGGGATTAAAGGCCTGGTCTACAAAGTGAGTTCCAGGACAGCCTGGACTACATAGATCCCATCTCAAAAAAAATAAAAATAAAAAATAAAAATAAAAAAAGCCGGGTGTGGCGGGGGCACGCCTTTAATTCCTACACTCGGGAGGCAGAGGTAGAGAGGCAGGCTGATCCACAGTGTGAGTTGCAGGCCAGGACTGCAGAGTGAGACTCTGTTTTAAATGCCACTGTGATACCTCAGTAAAACCCCCCACTCTATCCCCTACAGACAAAGAGAAGCTTAAACCAGGATTCCTAAGTGTAGATAAGAACTTAGACCCCCTTTTCCCCAGGTGGCTGTATCTGCTACAGGGACTTTGGAAAACAGTCAGGATATTCTATTCGACCAAAAGACTAAAAAGGGAGGTGGGTTAAAATAAATTATATGGTCTGTGCCTTTAAGAACTAGCCTCATAAAGAAAGGGGAGGCTCCTTCTCCCCACCTCCCTGCTGTGAGTGAGAGATTTGAAAGAGCCTCCCTGGAGACTTAGAAAACACCTTACTTTTGCATTCTGTACCTAAAGTATTCAGTGGCAGCTTTGGGGACTGTGATCCAGGCCAGGCCAGTTTCAAGTCCCCAGAAATGATGGCGCCAGCCCCAGGAACAAAAGGACAGAGTCAGGATGTCTGATGGTAACCAATTAACCACGAGATGCCCCTCTCCAGAGATAACAAGACCAGACCCCGGAGATGAGTTGTAAAACTCCTGACAGGGCAAACAGATAAGATAAAATGAGGTAAAGTCCAGGCCCGGGAAAAACTTGACCAATCAAGGATGGACCCGTACTAACCCCCTCCCCTCTAAGAAATTTTATGGGTTTTGCCTATAAAAACTAACTTCCCCAAGAAAGAGGCACTCCTCCCTGCCTCACTGTATTGGGTGTAGGAATGAGTCCCTGTCTAGACTTGTATCTGCAGAATAAACCTTGCTGTTGCATTCTGGAACATCCAACAAGGTCTTCGGTGGTCTCTTTGGGGGGTCACAATCTGGGCATAACAGCCACGTCCTGTGACCGCAGGGCGGGAACTCTGGTGTAAAGGGACCCAGCAGTGAGCGCTCCAACACCTGATGCTGAGGCTCTTCACGGCTGCGCCACCACCTCGGGGCCTGTCCAGCCCTTCCACGCCCGGAAACAGAAACATCTGCACAGCTAAGGGATGCGCCGCCGCCGCCAGCGAACTTCCCACCCGACAGACAGCCCTGCTCACCGGAACCCCGCGCTCATCAACCAACCAGAAAGCGACTTCCGGCCGGTGGGGCCGTGGCATCAAAGACGCCACCAATCAAACCGGAAACAAGTTAGGAAGAAAAAAAAAAGCCGTTCATAGAAAGCGGCTCCTACACGTCATATCCGGCCCCCTGCCGGGAACAGCCTCCACGCCAGCGGAAGTTACTTCCGTGACGGGGCGGGACGTGGGGGCGGGACTTGTCTCCCAGCAGCCAATGAGCTCCACCCAGCTCTCCAGTCTTCTGTTAGAGGCCGGTGACGTGAGGGCGGGGCGGGAGGCGGGACTTGTCTCCCAGCAGCCAATGAGCTCCACCCAGCTCTCTCGGGTCTTCTGTTAGCGGCCGGTGACGTGAGGGCGGGGCGGGAGGCGAGCTACGGAGGCTGCAGGGGGCCGGTCTGCCCAGTCGTCTGGAAGCGGGCTGCCGGAGGGAAGATGGTTTACATCTCGAACGGTGAGTGAGGGCCCTTAGCCTGGGCTCCTTCGGCCCCCGCTCGCCGGGTCGGAGCTTAGGGCGGCCTCCTCCCCGACATCCGTTCCCCAGGGCCGGGAGGAGTCGGAAGCGAAGGCGGCGGCACCCGAGGCGCATCCCCGAAGGTCCCCGACCCCGGAGCCGCGCTGGCCTCCACCGAGGCCTCTCCTGACAGCGAATTCCGACCTGGGGTTTGCGAGTGTGTTCTCCTCGGGCGCGGGTAGCCTCGCCCGGCAGTGACAGTGCGCACCGAGCGCTTTTGCGTTGGGCCACGGTCCCCGCAGCCCCTGCCCACCGTTCCTGATCACAAAGGAGCCAGCATATGACTTCGGTCGAATTCAAACTCAGGCTGGCTCCAGTATGACCTCTACTGCCCATCTGGCCACTGGGCGCCGATGTGCAGGAGGCCGCCCTAATAGTAATGGGTAAAACTGCCTCTGTAATGTGTAAAATAACAACAGCAAGGCAGAACCCAGCACGAACACGAAAAATTTTTGAAACAGGGTCTCACTTTGTAGTTGTGTCTGCCCTGGGACTCACTGTGTACATCAGGCTGGCTGCTAATTCATAGAGATCCTCCTGCCTCTCCCTGTCTTCCGAGTGCTGGGATTAAAGGACTGTACTACCATGCCAGGCAAAACAAAAGTTCTGATAGGTTTCCTCCCCTTGGAACTAGAGTGTAGCTAGTTCCAAGCCCAAGATTCTGCCCCAATTTGAAAGAATGTGGGGAGCAAGTCTGTCAAATAGAAAATCTGAGAAAGACAGTTCACAAGGAAACTTAGAAGAGGTACTGCATGACTGAGCCACATCAGTGCCAGAACCTGTGTGACGTAGGTGAAAATCCTTGGTGCAATCCTAGAAGCCCGTCTTGCGTCCCTGGAAGTAGGTGTGGTTGTATTTGATTCATCTGTGTATCTCCAGAGATGAAGGTATCGGGGAAACGTCTTTTGGCTGGGAGCACTTTGAATTTTGGGCTTTTCAGAACCCCACCTCCAGATGTCAAAGCTTTGAGATAGGTGCTGTGATGGGGTTTAAAGGGAGCATCAACGTTGCAGCTTAGTTTTGGGTGCTTACAGATTTTAATTTATTACTTGTGGTTGAGGTTACTAGCTTCATGCACTATTAAATAATTACATAAAGTGTAATTATTGTAGAGTATGTAGAGTGTTGTGATGTGTGTCATGTTAGGACTTAACAACTTTTGTAGTTTGACAGATGCAACTTTATTTAAGCATATTACTACGCTCTGGGGACACGGAGTTGTAAAGGTTCTGCCTTTAGAATTTAGGAGAGAGAGTGCAAAGAGCCATGTAGAATGGTGGATAGGCAGTTAGTTCTTTAGAATCACAAAGGGATAATTGATAGGCTACAATTGGATCCATCATCTTAGTACTTCATAGATGGGTCTTACCTCCAGATGACACCTTTATCCCAATCCAGTATGCTGGGTAGTTCGGGGATGATTTTCCTCAGAAGCCAACACAGCAGAGTTTGTCACTCACCCATTGACTGTCAGCCTCTTCTCTGCTTCGTGAGAGATTAAATCCAAGGGAATAACTGGAAGTGAGCTAGTTAAAGAAAGAAAGATAAACCCTGAGAGAGGGATGGAGGGGAACTGCAAAGCCCTTCAGATCATGGAGAGGACAGGTGGTTACTGCAGAGTCTATCATTTGACCAAGAGCACAGCGTTACAGAAAATACTGGGTATTTTAATAAAGAACAAGTTAACCTCTTTTCAAAAGTGCTTGGACCATATAGACTCTTTGTATAAGAATTTTATCAAAATGACTGGTTCTGATGGTCTGTATATCTAATAACCTTTTGTGCGGGTGAGAGACTTGGGGGGGGGGGATTCTCTGAACTCCTTTAAGAAAACGGGTCCTGCCACTTGTGTTGGTGCACACCTTTCGTCCCTCACTCTGGAGGCAGGCAGGCACCTCTCTGAGTTCACGGCCAGCCAGGGCTGCCTAATGGGGCTCTATCTCACAAGGAAAGAAGAAATAGAAACAGTATAAGCATTTCATCCAACCCACTGATTTTCTTCAAAATGCGCGAATAAACAGATGTTTGTATATTCATGCTCATAGTGGCATGATTCATAATAGAAGATTGAAATGTCCTCTGACAGGTGAAGGGACACTATATATATATATAAAGGAAAGGAACTTCGATAGGCTGTCATGTAGCTAAACCCCAAATTATGCTAAGTGAAACAAGCTAATCACAAAACATGGAAATGGCTTAATTCCTTTTGTGTGAGATTCTACAGTAATTTACAGAGGCAAAAAGTAGATTGGTAGTTGCCAAGGGTTACAGAGAAGAAGTAACGGGAAGTCAAAGTTGACTGGGTCGAATTCAGGTGGGGAAAACAAAGTCATTTTGGAGGTAGGCAGTGGTGATGTTTGTGGATGTGCTTATACGACTGTGCACTCAAAATGGTAAATGTCATGCTAGAGACACATTGCCAAAGGAATGAACTCTAGATCTCAGAATTTTACTTCGCTCATACTGGACCTCTCATGACTGTTTTGAAATAGTGGGCAAATTAAAACCCAAGCTTATTGATTAAATGCAATGCCAAGTTGTGGACTGTGCCGCTCTATTTATTCATTCATTTATTTATTTTTTATTTATTTATTTATTTCTCCCTATAGGACAAGTATTGGACAGCCGGAATCAGTCCCCATGGAGATTGTCTTTTATAACAGATTTCTTCTGGGGAATAGCAGAATTTGTGGTTTTTTTGTAAGTATAAAAACATTTAATTAGTTGCATTTATACTTAACTAATCAAATTACATTATATTATGATTATCTTTGAGAATTTCATACATGTATACAATGTATTTTGATCATATTCATCCCCTCTTCCTCTCCACTCCCCCCCCCATGCCATCCACATGTCCCCTCCTACCTCATACCCTTGCTTCTCTTTTTTATGACCCACTAAGTATATTTACTACTGGCCAGATGGGTGTGGGCACAGCCCCTGGAGCGTCTTCTAGGACCACACCCATAAAGAACACTGACTCCCCATCCCTTTAGCAATCATCAGCTGTCCATAGCTCTTCAGTTAGGAGTACGGGCTTATGTCCCCGCTCCACCATTGACTGGCTTGATTCTGTATAAGCACCCACAGCTTCGAAGAATTCATAAGTGCAACATGTCTAGGAGACACTCTTTTGTCCCAGTTCTTCGGACCTCTGGCTCTTAGAATCTTTTCTCCCCTTTTCCATGTTGTTCCCTGAGCTTTTGGGGAGATTGTGTGATGTAGATATTCACTCATGGCTGAGCATTCCATACCCTTATTCTCTACACTTTGACCAGCTGTGAGTCTCTGTAGTTATCACAGTCCACTGTACAAGGAAGCAGAAGTACCTAATTCCAATTATTTAAATAGCTTTACAGAATAAGATTAAGCCTCTTACAATTATAAATACAATGTTGGATTAGTGAGCTTGACTGCCTGAACCTTTGTGGTGACCATGCCAGCTTATAGCCAGACCTATTCGTTCTGCTGTCAGATTTCTTTTCTTTTCTTGTGTTTTTTGTTTTGGCTTTGAGACCAAGTGTTGCTAAATAGCCCTATATAACTGGATTAGTGTTACATTACGTACAGAGTCAGAGTTGGCCCAGAATTCATTGTAGTCTTCCTGCCTTGGCCTCCTAAATGTTGAATTATAAGACTGTGCCACCACTCCTGAGTCTGAACTCTTAATGAATAGAAGAGACAAAAATTTAAACTTTTCAGTCATACCAAGCTGTTCTTTATTAAATGAGGGTTGGTTTTGTTTTGGTTTGTTTTTTGTCTTTTGTCTTTTACAGACTGTTTTTATCAAAATTACCAATCAGTCACTAACAAGTCTTACTTGTCCTGTGTTTGAATGTCTCATGGGTAGAAAGTTGTAATGAGTAGGTGTGGGAGAATAGTCCCTTCCTTCATTTAGGTGCTATACTGACTAGTTTTATGTCAACTTGACACAAGCTAGAGTTTTCTGAAAGTTATCAATTGAGAAAGTGCCTCCATAAGATCAGGCTATAGGCAGGCCTGTAGGGCATTTTCTTAATTAATGAATGATATGAGAGGGCCCAGCCCTCTGTGGATGGGGACACCCTTAGGTTCTATAAGAAAGCAGGCTGGACAAGCCAGTAAGCAGCACCCCTCCATGGTTTGGGCGTCAGCTCCTGCCTCCAGGTTCCTGCCCTGCTTCAGTTCCTGTCCTGATTTCCTGATGGACTATGATGTAGAAGTGTAAGCCAAATCAACCCTTTCCTTCCCATTTGCTTTTGGTCAGTGTTTCAGCGCAGCGAGAGTAACCCTGAGACCAGCATATCAGTAAATGTTTTTCTATTGCAGGGGATAGTGGGATGAGTGTCCTGGAGGAAGTTACCCAAGAAGGGACAAGAAAAGCCCCTAACTTAAACTGACCAGTGCAAAATTTAATGACTTAAAAATGTCACCTAACTGTATATATTGTCTGTTGTTTTGCCTTAGTTAACACTGCCTTCTAAGAACTTAGAAAATCGGGCTAGGTGTGGTGGCATATACGTTTAATCCCAGCCTTCAGAAGGCAGAGACAGCAGTGTTCAAGGCCAGCCTGGTCTACATAGAGTGTTCTAGGCCAGCCAGGACTATACACATAGTAAGACCTTGTCTTTAGGGGGAAAAGAAGAAGAAAAACAGGAGGGGAAAAAGGAAAGAAAGAAAATTGCATTTTTTTTTTAATTCTGAGAAGTTTTGTGCCTCTATAATATCATCATCTCTTCCCTCCCCAAAGTGATGTCAGGTAGGCTGTTGGCGGAGGAACTGCAGGCATGGTGAATGTAAGACACTGTGAAAACAGAGAAGAAGTTAGTGGGGGGTGATGACTGTAAGATACTGTAAAAATAGATTATGTTGAAACCTAACCGGAAGAATGAAACCAGTGAGGACTCTGGTTTCATGCTGTCTGAGGAGTTACTAGCAGATGAGAAGTATGGGGACAGGTGGCTTTGGCATAGAACATGCATGGCACATCCTGTTTAGACTCATGCTAGATGTTGTCTGGCTAGGTATGTCCAGCATGAAGTGTAGGCGTAAGCTAATAAGTCGGGTTCGTCACCTCAGAGATGATAATGAAGACCATGGGAATATATTTGATGGTGTCAAAGTGATACCTCTGTTGTTTCTGTGCCTTGTTTCAGTTTCAAAACTCTGCTTCAGCAAGATGTGAAAAAGAGAAGAGGCCATGGGAGCTCATCTGATTCCAGATATGATGATGGAAGAGGGTATGTGCAGCCTTTCTTACTGATACGTCTTTACCTTTGTGTCCTCATTTTGATATTCTAGATAGGCTTGTGGAAATTAAAAGATTAAACCCCATTTCACAAAATTAACAAGTTACTGTAAATTAAAAGTCAAGGATTTTTGATTCCTGATTTAGAGTTCGCTTCTCCGTTGCTGTGAGAAAACATTGACCACAAACAACTTGAGCAAGGAAAGTTGATTTCAGCTTTCAGGTTACAGTCCGTCATCTAGGGAAGTAGAAACAGGTACTGAAGAAAAATGGAGAGAGAAAAGCTGGTTTTTGACTTGCTTCATCCAGCTTGCTTAGCTACCTTCACCATACAGCCCAGGCCCACCTGTTCAGGAGTGGCTCCATCTACAGTGGGCTATTAGCGATTAGCAATCAAAATGCATTACAAACATGCCCTGGGGGCCAATCTGATGGAGGTAATTACTCAGTTGAGGTTCCATCTTCCCAGGTGTGTCAAGTTGGCAGCCAAGATTACCTATCACACCAATGTACATGGTAGTTGCTCTTTTAACAAGGCTGTGTGCTTTGTTTGGTTTTGTTTTTTGAGATAGGGTTTTGCTTTGCAGTGATGTTGATCTGGTCACTTCCTAGGCTGGCCTTGAACCTCTGATAATCTTCCTGCCTCAGCCTCCCAAGTGCTGAGATGACAGTTAGATGCTACCAGGCTCATTTTCCTGTTTATTGAAAAGGGTGTAGTTTAGTGCTTAATAAAAGGAACCAATTGGCCAGATGTGGAGGTGCACACTTTTAATCCCAGCTCTTGGGAGGCAGAGGCAGACAGAATCCAAGTTCAAGACCAGCTTGGTCTATATAACAAATTACAGGCTAAGCAGGACTACATAGCAAGACGCTCCCTAAAAAGAGAACCAACTAAAGCTGGTTTACCGAATAGTAGATGCTTTCTCTTTCATTAGGCCACCAGGAAACCCTCCACGAAGAAGAATGGGTCGAATCAGTCATCTTCAAGGCCCCAGCCCTCCTCCAATGGCTGGCGGATGAGGAAGGTAACTTAAAATCTGAAATTATTTTGTAGGACTTTATTTGAAAATGTCTCCTTAGGAATATTTTGTTTAGGAAAACAAGTTGTAGTGTTTTTTTAACGTTTATTTTTATTTTGTGTTTGAGTGTTTTGCTTGCATGTATGTAAGTGCACTGAATGTGTGCATGGTACCAGAGGAGGCCAGAAGAAGGCACTGGGTCCCCCCTGCAGTTGGTGTTTGTATCTGCATGTGTACATGCATGCACATATGTGCATGGGTGCCCATGGAGATCAGAAAAGAGTTGAGTCCTGCTGGAGCGGGAGTTGCCCGCCGTGGTAAGCCACCCAGATGGGTGCTGGACACCCAACTCTTGTACATTGCAAGAGCAGCAAGTGCTCTTAACTGCCAAGCCGTCTCTAGAAGTTTTGTATTACACATTTACAAAGATACGTCTTAATTCTTACAGTCACTGACTTTATTATTGGAGTATCAGTTGAGGAAAGAGTTGTATATTTTTCCTCTTTTTCTCCCATCCTTTCCTCTGGACTTCCCTGGCTGCCAGCCCCTTCACTGTCCCTACCCCTCAGGAACTCTGGTATGAGAGAGAGAGAGAGAGAGAGAGAGAGAGAGAGAGAGAGAGAGAGAGATATCGATCCAGATCCAGTTGAATAAGCAGGAGCTAATCATTTGAACCTCTTTTAGGTAAACGTCTGCTCTGCGGAGCAGACAACTAGACATGCACATGTGTAGAAGGAAACCATCAAGAAGAGGTGAAGAACGGCTTATGCAGGACAAGATGGTGTATGTCTAAACAAGGACTGCTCTGTGTCCTCACAGATAAATGAGGTCATGCTGGGAATTCCCTCTGCAGGATCTGGCCTGACTGACACGCAGTTAGATAAATGGACATGTTTGTCTCCTTATCTTTTTTGTATAGTTTACTTAAAGTATTAATATAGTTTTAATAAGTGAATATTTCTAGGTTGTAAAACTTGATTCTTCATCTTTATATGATTAAACCCCAAGTCTCTGATCTGGAAGAAATAAAGGATATGTATTTAGTTCTGGTTTTTTGTTTGTTTGGTTTTGGTTTTTGGATTTTCAAAACAGTGTTTCTTTGTGTGTTGCCGGTCATCCTGGAACTTGCTCTATAGACCAGGCTGGCCTTGAACTCAGAGATCTGCCTGCCTCTGCCTACCAAGTGTTGGAATTAAAGGTGTGTGCCACCACCACCTGGCTCCAATGTATTTATCCCTGTTAATGTTGCCTTTTTTTTTTAACTTCTGAAATACTGCTCATTGTTATCTTGCTCTCATTTATAAATAAACCACAATATAATTATTTCAGTAGTTAAACATGTTTGCTTTTGAATTTTAAATTTTAATGTATTTATTTTGTGAATACATCTTGTCTGATCTACTACCAGATAAAATGTCAGGATTTTTTTTTTCCTCAAGACAGGGTTTCTCTGTGTAGTTTTGCGCCTTTCCTAGAACTCAATTTGTAGCCCAAGCTGGCCTCGAACTCACAGAGATCCGCCTGCCTCTGCCTCCCCAGTGCTGGGATTAAAGGCATGCACCACCACCGCCTGGCTAAAGAAGGAGGATTCTTCTCTCTCTCTCTCTCTCTCTCTCTCTCTCTCTCTCTCTCTCTCTCTCTCTCTCTCTCTCTCTCTGATTTATTTTATTATGTACACAGTGTTCTGCCTGCATATATGCCTTTACACCAGAAGAGGGCACCAGATCTCATAGATGGTTGTGAGCCACCAGGTGGTTGCTGGGAATTGAACTCACGACCTCTGGAAGAGCAGCCAGTGCCCTTAACCTCTGAGCCATCTCTCCAGCCCCCAGGATATTTATAAGGCCACAAAATTGAGCTTCAAATGACTGACTATATGCTGGCCAATCTTCAAACCATGGATTTTACACTATCTTGACAAATAGGAATTTGATCCCATTGCTTAAAATCCTACCTACCTACTTTCAGTTCCGTCTGGATACCCCTTTCATGTTTTTCCCTAAATAGCCCTGTTCATCCTACTCCACCCCCATTTTTTTTTTTTTTTTTTTTTTTTGGAGAGCCTTAGCTGGCTTCTTTACTGCTGTGATAAAGACTGTCTTGATTATCAGGGAAGTTAGGGCAGAGACCCTGAGGAACACTACTTACTGGCTTGTTCCCAATACTTGCTCAGTCTGTTTGTTGTATATATACCCCAAGTCCACCATCTCAGGCCTGGCACTACCCACAATGGTCCCACACATCAATCAAGAAAACACCCTACAGACTTGTCTTAGGCTGTCTGACAAAAGCATTTTCTCAACTGAGATTCCTCTTCCCAGGTGGTTCTAGATTAAGTTGTCAAACACTAACCAAGACATCTATAGCCCAGGCTGGCCTTGAGCTGGGGCTTGAGATCTTCCTTCATCTGCCTCTGGAGTACTGGGATTGCAGGGATTACCGTTTGCTTGGTTTACCCTGTGAAACAGGCACTGAAATATTACAAAGATGAATTACAGTATATGTCCAACGTACACATGTTGAAACCAAAATATTTAGGTGAAAGCTCTATCTCCTTGTGAAAGAAATGGGGAAGTAGTATCACAAGACAGCAGATTTCAAAGAAGAAAAGTGGTTATAGATTAGAGTAAGAACAGTTTGACCACTCAGTTCCAGCCAACATGTTTTACGTTTTCAATTCTGACAAAGTAGGTATGTAGATGATTCTTAAATTATACAGATAACCTGTGAGGGCTTGCTGGAGCCCAACAGCTCCCCAGATAGTGTGGCGGTCTGGCAGGAACATGGTTAAGTTTCACCTCATTGTAAGACCAGGGCCTTAGTAGGTGATGTAGTGTAAGCAGTGGCTGCTTTGTGCTTGTGGCCTAAGAGCCTTTCTGACTCAGCTGAGGTGCATGCTTCCTCTCTGAGGACTTAGCCCAGAGTCATGCATGCAGCTTGAATTTAGCTGATCTGTTCTGGGCTTGAGAACTACTGTAGCATGTAATACAGGATCTACTGCTCTTGTATACCCTGTATTCGAAACTTGTCTTTATTCTGTAGCTTTATGACTTTGAGTCATGTTTTTTCACTTAAACCATCAAGAAGGGTAGACCATGCTGGACAATGATCTTTTAATTTATTTATTTTATTTATTTATTTATTTTTATTGGTTTACTGAGACAGTCTCACGCAGTCCAAGGTAACCTTCAACTCTAAGCTAACCTTCAACTCAAGATACTGCTGCCTTCTCGGGCACATGGGATTACAGGGTGCTCCCCCACACCCAGCTCAGATCAATTTCTCCTAGTTTTCTCACCATATTCCGAGGCTGGCTGTGGCACACTTCTCATGGAGCTTACATTCTAGTGTGGGAGAAAGTGCACAGGCAGTGCAAAAAATTACAGGCCAAGTGGTGGTGGTGGTGGCGGCGGCGGCGGCGGCGGCGGCGGCGGCGGCGGCGGCGGCGCACGCCTTTAATCCCAGCACTCGGGAGGCAGAGCCAGGCGGATCTCTGTGAGTTCAAGGCCAGCCTGGGCTACCAAGTAAGTGAGTCCCAGGAAAGGCACAAAGCTACACAGAGAAACCCTGTCTCGAAAAACCAAAGGGGGAAAAAAAAAAAAAAGGAAAAAGAAAAAAAGAAGAAAGAAGAAGAAAAGAAAAGAAGAAAAAACCTAGTCCCAAATAACTCAATAGGCCGGACTGAACAGGACCAGCAAACTTTAAGAACTTAAAGTATCATGGTGCCTGTGAGTGAAGACCTTCGGGGTCTAAATGAGACCAGTTAACCTCAGACTCAAACGATAGCTCAAAATTTATTAGGGTTAGGTGAGACGCCACACACCTTTAATTTCAGAGTTGGAAGCTAGCCTGGTCTACATGGCAAGTTCCAGGCTAGCCAGGGATAGTGAGTCCCTCTCTAAAAGAAAATTTAAAAAGAAAAAAAAGTATTTCACTGAAGATATAGCTCACGGGTAAAAGGATCATGCTCACCATTCATTAGCCTCTGGGTTCTCTGCCCACCATCACCAAAAACAATGGAAAATCAAAACTCCAACTCTGACATTCCCTAGTTCCCAGAATTCTCTAGGAGCGACGCCAGTGGCGGCCATCTTGACTGTGGGCAACCTGGGGAAGCTGCGCCTGCGCGATGGTTCTCCTCCGCTGGCTGTGCGGGCGGTGTTCCTGAGCCCCGGGGCTGGTGGTGGTCGGCGGTGGCAGAGATGACCCAAGCGGAGAAAGGGGACGCGGAGAACGGGAAGGAGAAGGGCGGGGAGAAGGAGAAGGAGCAGCGGGGCGTGAAGCGACCCATCGTGCCGGCGTTGGTGCCCGAGTCGCTGCAGGAGGTGAGATGCGGGCGGTGGTGGTCTTGGTTAGACCGCGGCTAGCCTGGGCCTCTGCTGCTGGCGGGGTTGGGGGACAGGGCGTAGGCGGAAGGATTCGGGGTCCCTCCCCTGAACGCCAGTCCCTGGTTCCGGGTGCGAAGTGGCGCGGCGCACGGCAACGCCTGGCGGCTGAGCGCGCGAAGCCCGCGTTGCACAGCCTGGAGGTCTCTGGGCTGTAAGATGTCACAGTTTAGCACCAGCCCGGCTCTCGGGACGTCGGCCTACACTTGTTCAGGCATGGTTAGAGCTTTGGCCTGTTCCTTTGTTCGCAAATGTCAAACAGTGGAAGTCATTTCCCATTTGAAAGCAGGGAGAAGGTAGCTTTTCCTTAAATAGACATTAAGAGCTTGTGTGTCAAAGACAGAACAAGTTTAAGTCAAAACATTTATTTAGAGTAACATGGCACACACTCTCATTCACTGATAAGAAAACACATTCCCATAGGGAAGTGGTCCGGGGCAGTGCACAGCTCCCAGAAGAAATAGGGATTAAGTGCTCAGGATTTTCTGTGGGCCTTTTCTGAGCCTTCTTCCTCTCCCATGCATGGATTAAATGACCTAACTGGTAGGGCCGCTGTAAAATGCAGAGTGGTGTGGGATAAGCTAGTTCAGAGGACCAAGGGAAGTAATGGACACAATGTATTTCCTCCAGCCTTGACAAGGATGAACTGTTAGCCAGGGAGAAGGCAGAGGTTGAGGCGTGGGGGGTGGGGTGGGGGAAGGCTAGAGATTTAGAGTGAGGTTAGAGAGCTAGGCAAGCTTTAGATGGAGTTCTGGAAAAGAGAACTACCTGAGAGAATTGGGCCTAGAGAGGATGTAAAGGACTGGGAGACCCAGCCGTTTAGAATTAAGAAAAACTGCAGACCTTTGGGTATCCACACAAGCCTAGTCTCTTCATTGAAGGTAGTGGAGAATTTTGGAATGGGATGCTAACTCTTGCCTCGTGGGTGTGTCCAACCTTTTGGCATTGTAACACATCATTTTCTTCAACAGAGTTCACACTTGAATTGAGTTATGGGGGGGAAAAGACAAAAAAAAGTCTTAGTGTTTTAAGTTTACGGTTTTATGTTGGGTTTCAGATTGAACAATTAGCATTCCCTAGATGCTACCAGTCTTACAGCCAAGCTACATGATTAACTCTGGCATCCTCACAAGAATTTGATGAGGTAGGAACTTCATTAGAGCAAGTGGCAGGCCAAATTTATAGCACATCACTGAATCGAGGGCTTGGTCCTTTTTCCACACTCCAGTCCACTTTTTGACTTTCCCATACCTTACCAGCTTTTCTCAGTCTTAGCTTAAGTAATAATCTCCAGGAATTGATGTGTGGAATGTACTGCTAGGTTTCTCTCCTAATACATTATGTGATTACTAAAAAATAATTGTCTATACTTCAGGAAACTGTGCTCTCTAGAGTTTCATAATCCATGTAGTACTGCAGCTTGTGGGTGTTTGAGGTCCAGGTGCCCCTGATGGGTAGCCTTACCCGTTTTCCCCAGTCAATTGGGCAGATGTCCACCATAGCACAGTGATGCCAACACCGTTCAGGGTATACATGACTGCTGCCATGTGCTGGCATAGAGTACTCAACAAGACAGAAGTTTTTCTCTTCACTAGAGGGTTATTGTCGAGTGGGACGACAGACGGTAGTCATGTAGAGTGCCATGAAAAGGAGGAAGGCTATAGATCCGATTACGGAGGGACCAGTCAACTTCTTCTCGGTGACATTTAATCCATCCCTGGAGGGAAGAGGTAGGTGTAGCTGAGAGCAGGAACATGGCAGGCAAAAGGAGTCGCTCTGATGAAGACTCCAGAGCCATCGAGCTTTGTGATCCACAGAAGTCTGGATTCAAGCCGGGCCGTGGCATAAGCCTGTAAACCCAGAACTTGGGACTTGGGAAGTAGAGCTTGTGCATTTTGGTCTAGCCCTGGCTACATAGTTAGACTCTGTCTTTAAAAAAAGAAATCTGGGTTGAGAGGATTAAATAGCCTGAAAGGACACCAGTTCTGAGTTAGGCAGTTTCAGGCTTTATTGTATGTGTTTTGAAAGAAGACCTGCAGCTAGAGCAGGGGAAAGGAGGTTCTCCATAGATGATTCTGTTTTCTTTCTTTTTAATAGAAAATCTTTCTTAAAAAAAGAAGTAGGCCGGCTGTGGTGGTGCACACCTTTGATCCCAGCACTCGGGAGGCAGAGGCAGGTAGATCTCTGTGAGTTTGGGTCATCCTAGTCTACAGAGTGAGTTCCAGGACAGCCAGGGCTACACAGAGAAACCCTGTCTTGAAAAAATTTTTTAAAGAATTATTCTAAAAAATTATATGCATGGGGGGGGAGTGACAGTGGAGTTTTCCATCAAAACCACCGATCAGCTCTGACCCACCAGCCACTCCCCAAATGATCACACAGAGACTTAATAATTATAAATGCTCAGCCAATAGCTTAGGCTTGTTTTTAGTTAGCTCTTATAACTTAAATTAACCCATTTCTATTAATCTATGTGCTGCCCCAAGGCTCCTTTACCTCATCTACATACTTCCCATCCTGCTTCCTCTGAGTCTCATGGAGTCTCCTCGAGACTCCTCAGACTCAGCCCTTCTTAGTGTCCTCCTAGTCTGGCTGTCCTGCCCAGCTATAGGCCAGTTAGCTCCTTTATTAGCCAACGAGAGTAATACATATTTACAAAGATTGTTCCACAACAGGGGGTTAGAGGGGCATGTGCACATGTAAGTGCAGGTGCCCGTGAGTCTAGAAGAGGGCGTCAGATCCCCAAAGTTGGAGTAAGTGGTATTGAGCTGCCTGACGTGGTACTGGAAGGCAAACTCTGGTTCTCTGCAAGAGCAGCACTCCCTCTTGACTACTGAGCCGTCTGTCTGTCCATTCCAGACCTGCTTTCAAAGGCATTGCCAGAGTCTGTCCTTCTTTTCCTCTCTGCTGAAACTTTGCACACCTCCACAAGTTTGAGGGCAGACAGTTTTCCCAAGAGAACTTGAATTCTCTTCTGCGAGAACTACGGACCCTTCACCCCGGTCTTTTGGATTTGTGCTGCATTATCAGTTTTTGTCCGCTCTCTCTTCTTACTTACTAGGACTGAGTTGTGGACTCTGACTTTTAACCCCAGGATCTTGCCAGATGGGTGACCCAAACGCAGGTGACAAACACATGCTGAAGTCGTTGACAAGGAAAGCCTTAGTTTCCGACATTGTGAAGCAATAATCCTATGCTTACAGTATTTGCTTCCCCGTACCTGGCTGATCATCATCTCAGTAGTCACCCCAGGAGCTCTTTTAATTAGCCAATCCCTAGGCCTCCTGGAGCTTCTCCCCTAAACTCTGAAGGCCTGGGCTCTTCCCTCTTCTGTTTACGGGTGTCTTCGTTACACTTCCCACTCTCTTTATCTACTTGTATTTCTTAGTAAACAGAAAGTTCTCTGATAGTAGAGACTTGGTCCTGGCTACCATTCTACCCACATTTTCTGGCATATAAATGCTCAATAATTATATATTACTTTGCACTGGAGGATTTGGGTTTCATTCAGACAAGTAAGAATTTATTGAAGTGTGTACTGTGAGTACGCAAGTGAACATGAGAGAATTTGCATTCAGAAGAGCCATATATAATGGGATGTCTCTCAACTCTTTACTAAATTATTTTTATGCTTTTTAGTCTAATGGTTTGTGCTGGCTAATTTTGCATCAACTTGATATAAGCTTAAGTCATCAGAGAGGAGGGAACCTCAATTAAGAAAGTATCTCTAGTCAGGCGGTGGTGGTGCACGCCTTTAATCCTAGCACTCAGGAGGCAGAGGTAGGCGGATCTTGGATCTCTGTGAGTTCGAGGCCAGCCTGGGCTACCAAGTAAGTGAGTCCCAGGAAAGGCACAAAGCCACACAGAGAAACCCTTGTCTCGAAAAAACAAAAAAAAAAAAGAAAGAAAGAAAGAAAGAATCTCTATAAGATTGGGATGTAGGCAAGCTATAGAGCATTTTCTTAGTTAATGATTGATGTAGGAGGAGCCAGCCACTTGTGATGGGGCCATCCCTGGGCTGGGGTCTGTAAGAAAACAGGTTAAGCAAGCCAGAAGGAGCAAGTCAGTAAGCATCCCTCCATGGCCTCTGCATCGTCAGCTCCTGCCTCCGGGTTCCTGCCCGTGTTTGAGTTCCTATCCCAACTTCCTCTGATGACGAACAGTGATAGAGGATGAAGTGTCCACCAAATAAGCTCTTTTCTCCCCAGACTGGTTCTGTCACGGTCTTTTGTCACTGCAGTAGTGACCCTAACTAGAACATAGTCTTTCCAGGAAACTCACATGATGTGTTACCTGTGTGCTCGTTAACCTGTTAACCTGTGTGTTACTGAATTCACAATCTGTCTTTTTTTGTTGTTGTTGTTTTCCGTCTGCAGCAAATCCAGAGCAACTTTATTGTTGTCATACACCCAGGTTCCACGACTTTAAGAATCGGCCGCGCCACAGATACGCTGCCCGCCAGCATTCCCCACGTCATTGCACGAAGACACAAACAGCAGGGACAGCCCCTGTACAAGGACAATTGGCTCCTCCGGGAAGGGCTCAACGTGAGTCAGAAAGGAGCAGCTGGGAGCAGCCTAGGGCAGTCTCCTCGGGAGGGCTTAGATACCCACGTGTACCTGTGAATCTTGAATAAACATCTTCAGAGTTGTGCTTCTTAGAAACAATATCATTCAGGGTTGCAAGTGTCCTTTTCGTCGGAGTTAGTTTCATTTCCTGTTGCTGTGATAAAATACCCCAATAAAAGCAACTGAGGGAGAAAGGATTTAATTTTGGTCACAAATTCAGGTTGCAGTCCATCATTGTGGGGACGTCAGGGCGGCAGGGCCATGAAGCAGCTGGGCACATCCGTAGTCGAGAGCCAACCGAGAAACAGAGTGCATGCACGCTTGCCTGTGCACAGTACTCTCTGCTCTCAGACGGTTCAGGCTCACTGCCTAAGGAATGGTGCCTCCCACAAAAATAGTTTATAATGTATAGTAACTCGAAACACTTCTTGATTTATTAAAAATATATGAAGGAACGTTATACTGTTATAGAATCATAAAGATAAGCATTATATAGATGTATGGAGAGTCTCTGACTTCTATTTTCAGAGATTTATTTTCATTATTTTAATTATGAGTATGTGTGTGGGCAGTTTGTACACATGAATGCAAGTGCCCACAGAGGTCTGAGATCCCCTGGAGCTGGAGTTACAGACAGTTGTAAGCCACCTGATGTGGGTGCTGGGAATCGAACTCAGGCCCTCAGGAAGAGCAGCATGTGCTCTTAACCACTGAGCGATCTTGAAGGGCAAGAGTCTCTGAAATACTGTTTTGTTTTTCTGAGACAGGGTCTTACAATGTAGCCCCAGCTTACTTGGTACTCACTGTATAGACCAGGCTGGCCTTGAATTCCTAGAAATCTGCCGGCCTCTGCTTCCTGTGCACCACCATGACTGCTGTTAATTTGAATAGTGCTGGAAATTTTATATCAGTCACAAGGCACCTGGAGGTTATAGGGTTTCGAAGATAGTGACTTTGGTCAGGGTTTTGTTTTTGACATTTTATTTGTTTGATTTTTGAAATAGTATCTGCCCTTGTAGTCCAGGCTGGCCTTGAACTCTAGATCTTAGCCTCTCCAGTACTTGGATGCTCCCATGTACTATCACACCCAGCTCTGGAATTCTTAGGGTTATCATGTATAAACAAAAATTAAAGAAATACTACTTGAAGGCCGGGTGGTGGTGGTGCACGCCTTTAATCCCAGCACTCGGGAGGCAGAGCCAGGTGGATCTCTGTGAGTTCGAGGCCAGCCTGGTCTACAGAGTGAGTTCCAGAACAGGCACCAAAACTACACAGAGAAACTCTGTCTTGAAAATTAAAAAAAAAAAAAAAAGAAATACTACTTGTTGATGTTAATCTACCCTTTGATGGATTAAGTTAGTAACATGCCTTGTTGTTTTCTCTTTTCACTAAATATTTTATAATGATCATCTTTCATTTTCCTCTCCAGAAACCTGAAAGTAATGAACAAAGACAAAATGGCCTTAAAATGGTGGACCAGGCAATATGGTCTAAAAAGATGTCAAATGGTACAAGACGAATCCCTGTGTCACCAGAACAGGTTCAGTGAACTTTTCCTTCAAGTTTATTATTTTTCCACTTCCACTGATTTAGTTGGGGATATGTCTTATAACCTTGGAGGAGTTTCTTGTCCGTACAGTGGCGTCTATGACAGAAGCCTAGGTAATGTGTCTCCTGCACGCCTAGGTTTCACAGTGCAGCATATTGCTCCTGCCTCCAAATGTGCATAGTATGTTACTGTGCTGCATAGTGCGGGTGGTTTTACCACAAAGATGTTCATATATGTAAGCATTTAAAAAAACAGAGCAGGGCCAGGTGGTGGTAACATACACCTTTCCTCCCAGCACTGGGGAGGCAGAAGCAGGTGGATCTCTGTGAGTTCAAGGCCAGCCTGGTCTACAAAGGGAGTTCCAGGACAGCCAGAGCTGTTACACAGAGAAACCCTGTCTCAAAAAAAACAAACCATACAGTAGGGTTGGAGAGTTAGTTCCATGGTTAAGAGCACCAACTGCTCCCTCAGAGGACTCATGTTCAGTTCCCAGCACCCACACGGTGGTTCACAAACCTTCTGTAACTCCAGTTCCAGGGGACCTGATTTCTTTTCTGTCTTCCTGAGGACATCAGGCAGGTATATGGGTACACTTACATATATGCAAAGTAAACACTTATACATGTAAAATAAAGTCTTTGAAAAAGAAAAAACAAACAAAAAAACAGTAAAACCCCAGAGTACAGGTACAGTACGAGGGTACTTCTTAAGAACGAAATTTGTGTTGGCTGGAAGTTTACTCCTGATGGGTCAGTAAATGAGCAGTGAGGATCTGTGAAGGCCTAGGACATTTCTGTCTACTATCGTAGACTTTATAAACAGTGGACATTAAGTTTAATTTTCCTTTTTGGTGAAGGGTTTTTTTTGTTTGATGTATTGGAAAAAAAATGCATATCCAAAGAATTAAATCGTGAAAAAGCATAGACTCAAACTAATGACGCTACAGGAGTTAAGATTTGAGGGAGTTAGGAGGGATTACCTAAGCCATTTTAGAAATTGGGAATTACAACCAAACTAATGTGTCATTTAGTATGTGAGACATGTTTTCCCAACAGCACCACTGTCCACAATAGTGCACACCACTGTCAGCACCACAGAAGGAATTTTGTGTCCGTTTTGATGTTGACCTTACCCCACCAGGACATTCAGCTGCATGGGGCATCCTTGGCTGCCAGACAGGACACGCCCTGATCTCAGCATGCAGAAGATGCACCGCGTATTATAACTGCATTCTTTCATAATAACACTTAAAAATATTGGTGTGAGTAACAAACATTATGGAGATGTAAAAAGTCTTTCTTCATATCCATACTCTGTAAATTATTATTATTATAAATTATTTTCACTTTTAAACTTTTTGTTAAAAACTAAGACACACGCACCCTCCCAAGCCCACATAGTTTCAAGATCACTGTCTTGTCCCCTGGGAATGTCTTCATGGGCAATAATATGTGTGGAACTGTCGGTTCCTATGGTGACTCCTTTTTTCTGTCCTGCCTCCTGAAGAACCTGCCTCAGGTCTGGTCCTTTTTAAACTTTTTAAAAATGTATAAATAGAAGGAACACATCCATAAGTGATATATACCGAAGCCTGCTTGCTTATTTCAGTGACCTACTTTGTGTGTGGTTGTGCATGCTGTACTGTTGTGTGACTGGCAGCTTGCTTACATCAGCACCACCACATGAGTGAAGCCGTGTGCCATGTTCTGTGGGTATGCCATCAGAAGGTTTCAGCTCCATTGTGAGCCTTCCGATCGGCTGCTGGATGTGTGGTGTCTCACTAAAATGCTATGGTGCCTGGCCACAGCGGGATTTGCAGATGTTCCGTAAATCATTATGCAAATACAAGGTAGAATTTCCAAGAAGGGAGGAGTGGAGGACGGGGGACCGGTTAGTACTTCCCCACGAGTGTCAGTGTTTGAGATGAGACAAGGGACCCTTGCACCGCCCTCTGCCTGCGGAAAGACAGCTTGTTTTCTACTTTCTCCTCCCAGGCACGCTCCTACAACAAGCAGATGCGACCCGCCATTCTAGATCACTGTTCTGGAAACAAATGGACAAACACATCTCACCAGCCTGAGTATTTGGTAGGAGAAGAGGTAAGAAACTTTAACAATGAAAGAAATGGAAAGAAACTGATCGTCCTACACTCCACTCTATTATTTCCTAACACTCCTTGATCCTGTTTTTGAGGCCCAGATATTTCCACAGACCCTCTGGGTTGTTAGATACTCCATGCTCAGGATCTAGAGTGTTCAGAAAATATTAACTTCTGGCCTTTGAGTTTTGAGTGAGTCAAGAAAACCTTAGAGACAGTTCTAATGATGTGCTTCTCCTTTCCTAGGCCTTGTACGTTAACCCGCTGGACTGTTACAATATTCACTGGCCTATTAGAAGGGGTCAATTGAATATCCACCCAGGCCCTGGGGGCTCCCTGACAGCTGTCCTGGCAGATATTGAAGTGATATGGTCTCATGCAATACAAAAGTATTTGGAAATCCCACTGAAAGATTTAAAGGTGAGGGGAAATTCCCAGTTCTTTAGGTTGACTGTAAGACTCTTGATGAGTGTGTGTGATACAGTGTCCTGGAAGCATTCTCAACTTTTGGGTTCTTTAATTCTTCTCCAGTGATTTCTTTCCCCTGTTTCTTTGGTCTCTGAGTATTGGTCTGAAGCCACAAGCTTGCTCATTTTCATGGCTTTTCTTTGTACCTCACTCAGACATATTACTCCATAGGTTCCCATGTCACGAGTTCACAATGAGTCTAAGGAGTCAAGGGAAATTTAGCTGTTCCTGTTTCCTCCCGAAACCAAGAGGCAGGACAGCACAGAGGTTTGAGCTTTTGCTCAGGGCCTGTGGCCATAGCTGCTTCCCCTATGCAGGGAAGCCTCACTGAGGGTAGCATGGGATTGGACTTGGCTAGATGGGTCTTCATACTCTCTTCTGGTTTTCACTTTTCTTTTTCTCCAGTATTATAGGTGCATCTTGTTAATCCCTGATATCTACAACAAACAGCACGTGAAAGAGCTAGTCCATATGATACTGATGAAGATGGGCTTTTCAGGTATGCCTGCGATTCTGGGGAAGCCCCTGTACACTGTCCTTTTTCAATGACAAAGTTAATTGGGCTCACGGCTTTCTTTAAACGAGTGTTCTGAATGGTCTGGTGTTCCTTGGGTGTTTGCCCAGAGATGTCTGCGCTCCTGACTGAGTCGATCGTGTGTCCCCTGGTGTCATTTGCTGACACTGCTCTCTGTAACACTAGGGATTGTGGTCCATCAGGAGTCCGTGTGTGCCACCTTTGGGAGTGGCTTGAGCAGCACCTGTGTTGTCGATGTCGGGGACCAGAAAACGAGCGTGTGCTGTGTGGAAGATGGGGTGTCTCATCGGAACACACGGTAAGGCTCCCAGGAGGCACCCCCTGCTGACTGCTCTCCTATCACAGTCTGTTCAAATCATCACAGACCAGAAGTGATCTGTGAGATGCAGTCTGCATGGGCATCCAGTGAGACCGGGGTCTAAGCTCTAGCGAGGCTAAAGTGATGCAGATGACCTTGCCCTGAGGGAGCTTTTCAACCTACTTGGTGTTAGTAGTTCCTGAGCGCCGTAGTGTGTGCTGTGTAAGTTAGCTCCGTGTCCTTTGCGTGGTCCATCCCATCCTCAGAGCAAAGCCTTCTTAAGCAAGTCTCAGAGAAACAAACCAGGTTTTTCAGGTCTAAATTCTCTAGAGTTCTGAACATCTGCTTTCCTTATCATAGATATTTCTCAAAACATGCTGTGTACCTTCTTAACTGACAGATTAACTAACCGTCTTCCCCTTTCCTCCTCACGTTAGGCTTTGTCTGGCATATGGCGGCTCTGATGTGTCGAGGTGTTTCTACTGGCTCATGCAGCGAGCGGGGTTTCCTTACAGAGAATGTCAGCTAACAAACAAAATGGACTGCCTCCTCTTGCAGCACCTTAAAGAAACGTTTTGTCATTTAGATCAGGTAGGAACAGATTAATATTGCTGATTATTTTTGGTTCCAGGGAAAATGTAAGAGATTTAAAAGGGACTTAGGACTTTAGCAGCCTCACGCTGTTCGCCCACACTGACACAGCCTGGAAGTTGAGGCTCTTTAGCTGTGTGAGCGCTCCGGCAGTCAGGGCAGTGAAGACTTTCTCGGGCTGTGTAAGGAGAGTCAGGCAGGTACTGCCCATGGGGGTCTGGCCACCGCGCCAGAGGACGACGGTAACGGCTGAGGGGAAGTGAACGTAAGACGTAAGGAGATAGGTGCAGATGTTGAATTAGATGTGGCTCTGTGCACTTTTATATTGTGGATTATCAGCATTTAGTCATTCATTGCTGTGTGTGAATTGCCTCAGTTTTAGACTTTATTCAGGTGATATAATTATGAATCTTATCCAAGACTGTAAATATCCCCAACTATTGAGGACATATTCTTACTGAGTCCTTATTCATACTGATGTCTGTCAATAATGAATAAAACAAAGGACAGGTGGCAGGGATTTCAGAAATTAAAGAGAGAAGCAAAGTACAGTTGAACTCTTACAAAGTTTATGGTAAGTGGTTCTGAGGTGGGGGGGAGCCATTTTATGTGTGGGTTTTATTTAATGGGGAGGCTTATGCATAATTTGAGGCGTTTACTCACATTCTTACTGACAGCGTCTTTTCCTGGAATCAGGACATCTCCGGGCTTCAGGACCACGAGTTTCAGATTCGGCACCCAGATTCTCCTGCTCTGCTTTACCAGTTTCGACTAGGAGATGAAAAGCTCCAGGTAACCAGGCAGGTGTATGTGTTCATGGATAGAAAGAAAACTGCCCCTGCTCAGTGAAGCTGAGAGAACTGTGAATGTGTAGGGCCTCTGTTAGTCCCCAAGCCAGCGAGGACCCTGTTAAGATGCAGATTAGAACAGGTCTGCCCCTCTTCTTTTTTATTGCATTTTAATTAGGCGTGTATGTGCATATCTGTATGGGTATGTGCATGTGTGTGCGCAAGTGCCCACAGCGTCCAGAAGCGACATCAGATACTCTGGAGCCTGAGTTACAGGTAGAAGTGAGCTGCCACTGTTGATGCTGGGAACTGAACTCGGGTCCTCTGCCGAGCAAGAGTACACTTAACGGCTGAGCCATCTCTCCAGTCCCAGGCTCCTCTGTTAGTTATTCAGAACATGGTGGGTTTTTAGATGGGCACGGGTCTTGCTAGGAAATCATGAAGCAGATTGTAAGGTCCTCCCTTTGCATTTGCCCTGAGAGACTCTCATGGCATCATGCCATTCATCCGGTTGGATGGTGAGTTTTCTGGTCTGTTACAGTCCCTTTCCCACCAGGGACGTTGCTCGAGGTGACATGGAGCATCTGCGTGGTGGCTTTTGTCTGGGGAAGAATGAAGCTCCACCGTTTCCTAGGAGACAGCATCTTCCCCTAAGCACTCTCCTTTTTATGCCCAGGCACCAATGGCGCTCTTTTACCCAGCAACCTTTGGGATCGTCGGACAGAAAATGACGACTCTGCAGCACAGATCCCAGGGCGATCCTGAGGATCCACATGATGAGCACTACCTGCTGGCCACACAGAGCAAGCAAGAGCAGGTGCGCAGCAGCTCTGGTGGGAGAGACCTTTCCTCCCAAAGGAGAACTCTGCCCAGAGTTCGCAGGACCTCGGCTTCAGGGCAGCTCCCACAGGCCGACCTAGTACTGTTTTCAGAGCTACATACGAAATGAAGTCTCCGTTCAAAATCTGGCAGAGATATGTTCTTATTCAGCAGATACTAATCCGTTTTCTGAATTCCACTAATTCAGTGAAGATACTTGCCTTTGACACGTATTATTTACTTATGTTATCTACTTCTGGATATTTATCTAGCAGTATTTTTGGTAAAATTTTAATTATTTAAAGTTTTAAGGATTCTGTACTTAATATAGAAAGTCTTAGTGGAGGCATACAGCTGAATTATTTATTGGGGTGGCACAGTAATCTGGTGTCTGCTTACAGACATAAACTATAGTTCTTAACTGCTGATCTGGTATCAGCAGCTCATGATGGAGCCCAGGGGTTGAAAACTTGTTCATCTTTGTTCTGTCCTAGAGGAGAGGAGGTAGATTGGATCTGAAAATAAGGATTCCACAACAGCCATTGGCCTGTGAATCCCATTCAGATATTCCAGGGAAAGTCAGTTTAGTGTGGGAAAGTATGTCTGTATTGACATTTCCCGTTTTAAACCCCGCTCTGATGTAAGGTTCTGGAACCCACCCACATGCCCAGAGCCTGCTTTGGCTCAGACAGAGCATCCTAACCTGTGTGCCCAGGCTTCCTGGGCAGGGGTACAGGTTGTGTGTGTGTGCTGTGGTGGCTTTTGCCTGTGGTGTTCTGAGGAAATAGAATCCACTTGGAGAGCACCAGCAGGGTGTGTTGTGCTCGGACCATTTACTGTTTTCTCTTTTAACTGACTGCCAGTCTGCAAAAGCCACCGCTGACCGAAAGTCTGCATCCAAACCCATCGGATTCGAAGGGGATCTCCGTGGCCAATCCTCGGATCTTCCAGAAAGACTGCATCCCCAGGAGGTGGATTTGGCTTCTTCCCAGGGAGACTGTTTGATGGCCGGCAATGACTCTGAGGAGGCCCTCACGGCACTGATGTCCAGGAAAACTGCCATCTCACTGTTTGAAGGAAAAGCCCTGGGCCTTGACAAGGCCATCCTGCACAGTGTAGACTGTTGCTGTAAGCACGCCCCGTGGGCCAGTAGACAGCTGAGGTGGCAGTTAAGTGAAGCGGTGGTCCTGAGTGCGCAGTGCACCATTTTCTCTCACAGACCCTCGAGCCCACTCCAGCCTTGCCTTGGCGGGGGCTGGGAGCACAGTAATGTAGAACAGTTGCTTCCCGGCCCATAGCACGTGCACTGCCATGTAGTCTAGTGCTGGTGACCACGATCGTCACACAGACCGTGAAATCACAACTCTGGTCAGTGTGGGAGTTGAACTGTAGGGTCCCAGCTGGGTTTCTGCTTAAGACACGTGATGAGAATTTGTCCTCCTCTGGAGGAGTTAGGCTTTCTTGAGTCATATGAGAGATGTGAAGGATGATTGGAGGGTTGACATTTAAATCCCCGGGGCGTTCTGGGCTGAGGAAGCATGTAAAACCAGCACGGTTAGCCAGGGTAAGGCCAGAGGCAGTCTAGGTTCCACACCACACAGGGACCCCTGTAGGCTCCCTTGAAAATTCTAGAAGTAGTGGGATGGGAGGGGCAGCGGGTCTCCTGTCTGCGGTGTTGAAGGCGGATTTGCAGGGAGGTCCTTGAGGCTGGTAGGTTGTCTAGGTGACAGCTGGAGGCTTGGCCATGTAGGTGAGTAAGTGGTAATGTCTTTTCAGCGTCTGATGACACCAAGAAGAAGATGTACAGCTCTATCCTGGTTGTGGGAGGCGGGTTGATGTTCCATAAAGCTCAAGAATTTCTCCAGCACAGAATTCTCAACAAGATGCCACCTTCGTTCAGGCGGATTATTGAAAATGTGGATGTGATCACAAGGCCTAAGGTGCGTTGTTCCGTGTTGCAGGTTGGACAGTGCTCATATGAGACCAGCGTTGGTTACATCTAATTGTAATGCTCGTCAAAGGTAAAAATCTAAGGGCGGTCAGTGGCTTGTGACCGGGAGTTTTGAGGATTGGAGAAATGAAAAAATTACTTTTCAGAGGGCCACAAATAGGACAGGAGTTCTGGACTGGGTTCGATTTCTTTTGGTTTGGTGGTTTTGTTCTTTAAGATTGATTTTATGGTTCCCCTCCCCTCCCTTCCCTTCCCTCCCCTCTCCTCCCCTTTCCCCTCTCTCTCTCTCTCTCTCTCTCTCTCTCTCTCTCTCTCTCTCTCTCTCTCTCTCTCTCTCTCTTTCCCCCTCCTCCCCTTCGCTCCCTCTCTCCCTTCGCTCTGGGGGACCGGTCTCTGCCCCCTTCTCTTCCCTCCTCTCTCCTCCCCTCAATTAAAAAAAAAAAGATTGATTTTATGTGTTTAAGTGTTTTGTCTACATGTATGTCTGCACTCATGTGTGTACATGGTGCCTGCAGAGGCCAAAAGAGGAGATCGGATCTCCTGGAAATGAAATTATAGATGGTTATGATCTGGCATATAGGTGCTGGGAACCGAACCCGGGTCCTCTGGAAGGGTGGTTATTCACCTATGAGCCGTCTCTCTAGCCCTGATTTGGTGTAAGATACTCAAACTCACTGTGTAGACCTTGAGTTCCAGATCCTTCTGCTGCTGCCTCCCAAGTGTTGGGGTTAAGGAGTATGCTGTCATGCCTGGCATTGAGACTGGCTTTCCTGTTCTGGTCCCTGCTCTGCTTGGCTTTTACGGGACAGAAACTGTAGGTGGATCAGGAGGTTGCTTCTCTCTTGGCTTGACCAGAACTGTTCCCTTTTTCTCTCTCTGGCCATAGTAAGGAGCTGGTTTTTGTAGCTAGAGTTTTCCTGCCTGGCCCACAGTCAGGACAAATCTCTGTCACCCGCCAGTCCCACAGCCGCTCAGACCCAACCAAGTAAACACAGAGACTGATATTGCTTATAAACTGTATGGCCGTGGCAGGCTTCTTGCTAACTCTTCTTATAGCTTAAATTAATCCATTTCCATAAATCTATACCTTGCCACGTGGCTGGTGGCTTACCAGTGTCTTCACATGCTGCTGGTCATGGCTGCGGCTGGCCGTGTCTCTCCTGCCTTCCTGTTCTTTTATTTCTCCTCTCTGTTAGTCCCGCCTATACTTCCTGCCTGGCCACTGACCAATCAGGTTTTATTTATTGACCAATCAGAGCAACTTGACATACAGACCATCCCCCAATACAGCCAAGTGCAGACCATCTCAGACACCTGCACTCAGGCCCATGGTCCTAATCATCCTCTATGCAGACCTGCTGGGTAAAGCCACGAGGAACCTGAGAACGGGCTCCCACAGGACATACAGAACATCCCACAGCAGGTTTTGGTCCATGGGCTGGAGATCTTCAAGGTCCTCTTTTTGGCTTGAACCACTTGGAAAAGAAACACACAGCCAGGAGCTTAGAAATCGGTCCTGTCTGGGTTTGGACCCCTGGCAGTGTTGTGATGTTTTCTCTGGAGGGAGGGGTTCTTCCTCTCTTGGTACTTGGTGTGGCTGCCTGCAGGGCTTGTTTGTGGAGAGCGGCATCTTCAGTGTCAGAAACTGAGAAATTCTCGTCAGCGCAGCAGAGATGGGTATGTCCGTTAGTTCAGTATTCTGTACTGGTGGTGCTGCTGGAATTGAACCCAGAGCCTTGTAGCTGTTAGGCGGATGCCCCACAGCTGAGGTACACCGGCCAGTTTTCTGTTGTTTGACACAGATGTAAAACCTGATTTGTCTGCTGTTGACTGAGCAGGGCCCCCGCCCCCCTGCAGAGAATGGTGTCCTGTGCCCTGCTGCCTTTGCGGAAATGGCGTTTTCTTTTGCCCAGGACATGGATCCCCGGCTGATCGCGTGGAAAGGAGGGGCAGTGCTGGCGTGCTTGGACACCACTCAGGAACTGTGGATTTACCAGCGGGAGTGGCAGCGCTTTGGCGTCCGGATGTTACGGGAGCGGGCTGCTTTCGTGTGGTGAAGACCGCAACCAAGTCTCTGGGCAGACTACTGAAAGACTAGATGTCTTTTAATTTATTGACTTTGAAGCTTAATTTTCCTAGAATTAAATGAATTTACCTTTATGTTAAAGTATGACACTGATTTGAAATTATAATTAAGAACAAATATGAACTTACTCTCCTAACCTTTCGTCAAGGTTTCATACTGCCACCCCACCCCACCCCACCCCACCCCACCCCACCCCCTCCCTGATGGAAACCTTGCTGTCCAGCGGTCTGTCCTGGTGCAGCCACATGGGGTGCTGTGTGACTGCAGGAACCAGCTGTGGTGGTTGCCCTTTTCTCTAGCAGTAGTTAGGATCTAAAGGGGTCTGTTTGGGGTCTCCTCTTGCTCTCCGTTTCTCCGTGTGTGTGTGTGTGTGTGTGTGTGTGTGTGTGTGTGTGTGTGTGTGTGTGTAGGATCTAAAGTGGTCTGTTTGGGGTCTCCTCTTGCTCTCCGTTTCACTGTGTGTGTGTGTGTGTGTGTGTGTGTGTGTTCTGTTTTTTTTTTTTTTTTTTTTTTAAAGAAAAACAAAGTTTTGGGGTTGGGGATTTAGCTCAGTGGTAGAGCACTTGCCTAACAAGTACAAGGCCCCGGGTTCGATCCTCGCCTCAAAAAAAAAAAAGTTTGATTTACAAAGTGCTCATTCAGAACTAGGTTTCCTGAGGCAGGGATTAGGATTTAAAGGCTGGGCCGGCTAGTTTTGTTACTGTTTCCTCTAGGGGAGGTGCAGGGATAGAATCAACACAGTACCTGGAAAGGAAATCTTGTTTCCTTCCTAAAGCTAAACACACAGGATTTAAGAATAATTTAGGCCGGGCGGTGGTGGCGCATGCCTTCAATCCCAGCACTCGGGAGACAGAGGCAGGCGGATCTCTGTGAGTTCAAGGCCAGCCTGGTCTACAAAGCGAGTTCCAGGAAAGGCACAAAGCTACACAGAGAAACCCTGTCTGGAAAAAACCAATAATAATAATTATAATAATAATAATTTAGAACACCTTTAATCCGAGCACTCGGGAGGCAGCGGCAAGCCGATCTCCATGAGTTCAAAGCCAGCCTGGTCTGCAGTGCAAGTTTCGGACAGCCAGGGTTCCACAGAGAACCACCCAACAAAAGAACAATCTAATTTAGAGTTGTTACCCTGCATTGTACACGGAAAGCAGGTGGCTGCTGTAATTCATAACTAACTTCATCTTTAAGCCTCTGGTTTACCTTTTCCTGAAGAACCACGTAAAGGCTTTTGGAGTTCACTGTGATCAGCTGACTTCAATCTGTGAACATTCTGGAGGAAAGTTGAACCTCATAGAGCCAGCCCTACTCCTGGTAGTGTGGCCCTTAGGAAGTCTCTGAGCTGCAGCAAGGGAAAGAAAAGACATGGTGTAGACAAGGGCAGGGCAGGCAACCTGGGGCCAAGACCCAGGAAGGCAGGGCAGGTAGAGCAGAATCGCCTAAGCCTGCCGTTATAGATCTGCTCCTCCCAGCTCTACCACCAGAATTGGCTTGGGGAGGATTGAGAGGCTGATAAAGTAGGGACAGATAAGACCTGGAGATAGGCATGGAATGTAGAAGTCTAAGATGGAGGAATTGCTGGGACTGTAGGAGTGACCTCAGTGGTTAGAAGCGAGAGGGGGTCCTCTGATGTAGCAAGGGTTGACCTGGTAATACCATTGGATATATACTTTGAAAATATATCGTTTGAAAATTATCTGTTCTTTTACGTTTTTGACCTAACTTACAGAATGTGATTTTATGTTTCTGGGCTGCTGGAACAGTTTACAATCGGCTCCATGCTTTCAGAAGCATGACGTATCTGCGGTCATCATTCTCCCGTGAGCATCTCTTACAGCGGTAGATGTGGATTCAGAGGAAGGTGGTTTCTGGTCCAGGTTGTGACAGAAGCTGTCCACATCTTCACGTTTGTAAAGCGCTGACAGCTGTCTTACCAAGAAACAGCCTTGCCACACTAGCTCGGCCTCAGCCGTCGCGCCCACGAAGCTGGATGCAGGGAGTTCACACTTCATGCGTCTTTTGGGGTTCATTTATTCATAAGACATATTAGAGTGCATGATGTGGCCTTTTACATTGATGCAGATTGAACCCAGGGTCTTGTACATCATATACAAATTCTCTGCCACTAAGCCACACCCCAAAACAAGACCTTTCAGACTAATGCGCAGTTACAATCTTTCCCTCTATCCTGGAACTCACAGCTCTGCCCGCGTCCCTCCAGAGCACTGTTACTTAAAATGTTTACCACAGGGGCTTGGGAGACGGCTCGGTGTTTAAGAGCACTCAGTGCTCTTCCAGAAGACCCGAGCTCAGTTCCCAGCACATGTCAGGCAGTTCACAACCATCTGTAACTCCAGCTCTAGGGGATTTGATGCCTTTGACCTCTTCTGAGTGGATACTTACACTCTATGTACATACCCACATGCAGACACACACACCTACATATAATTAAAAATATATTTTTTAAAGTGTTTGCCACCACACCTGATCAATTACAAACCTGTTTTTGTTTTTAAACAAGGTTTCTCAATTATGTAGCTCTGGCTGTTCTGGGACTATGTAGATCAGACTGACTTCAAACTCAGAGATTTCTCTGCCTCTGCCTTGGAGCCCTGGGATTAAAGACATGTGCCACCATGCCCAGCCTCTAGTTACAAACATTTAACATCAACTACCTGAAACTGGATCACATTACAAAACATGATGCTGTACGAAGACTTACTAGACAAATACATATGCTAATGTAGATAATTTCTGTGGTTTTTACATTAAGAAAAAGCTGCTTCATTGAAGTCAAGAGCCTGCGGGCTGGAGAGATGGCTCAGAGGTTAAGAGCACTGACTGTTCTTCCAGAGGTCCTGAGTTCGATTCCCAGCAACCACATGGTGGCTCACAACCACCTATAATGAGATCTGGCACCCTCTTCTGGCCTGCAGGCATACATGCAGGCAGAATATTGTATACATAATAAATAAACCTTAAAAAAAAAAAGTCAAGAGCTAGAAGACTCAAGATGTTACAGATCTGTGTACTATTACTGCTTATACTGGTTTTTTGGTGTTTTTTTTTTTTAAAAAAAAAAATAAGATTTATTTACATTAGGGGGTGTAGAGAGAGAGCTCAGTAGGGAAGAGCATTTGTTCTTGCAGAAGATGCTGGTTTAATTCCCAGCATCCACACGGTGGTTCACTCCTATCCATCACTGCAGTTCCAGGGCATCCACCCCCGTCTTCTGACCTCAGGTTCCAGGCATGCACATGGTACACAGACATAATGCAAGCAAAACACTGATGTGTGTGTGCAATAATTTTTTTAAATGTATATAGAGTGCCTTTAGAAGCCAGAAAGCAGTATCAGATCCCTCTGGAACTGGAGTTAAGATGTAAACTTAATCTGTAAACTGCCATGTGGGTGCTGGGAACTGAACCCAGGTCCTCTGGAAGAGCAGTCAGTGCTCTAAACCTCGGAGCTACCTCCAGCCCTTGGTTGTTTTTTAAAGTAATCGACTATAAAAAGATATATTACATGAAGAGAGCTAATTTCAGTGAATTAGTTTTGACTTCAACAGGAAACATGTAATAACCATGAACTCTGGGAACTAGAACAGTGGATGGGTAGTTGGGCAAAAGACTGTTTGGGACAGTCTTGCTATGTATCTCTGGCTGGCCTTGAACTCAGGATTCCTCCTGCCTCTGCCACCTGAGTGCTGGGATTAAAGGTATGTGCTACCATGTCTGGCTGGTGAAGTGTCTTTATATTTACTGGAAAGTCCCCTGTGAGGGGCTGGGATGCAGTTGAGGGGCAGAGCATTTGTCTAGCCGTACAATACCCTAGGTTCAGTTCCTAGCACTTGTACAATAAAAATAAAAAGTTGCCTGTCCAGAAGTTTGGCAAGGGAAGGTGCTATACAGAATAGCACACAGTACAGTGGGTCATACAGAACACATACACTGGGTCATTGGTCAGGCGAGATGTGTCCAGCTTGTGTGTGTAATAGGCTTTTCCTCTTAGGGAACTACCGGATTAGTGAGTGCTTCTCAAATGGATTATTCATTAACACATTAAAATGTTACAGGGCTAAACAGTCCTGCGTACAGCACAGAGCATGAGCAGTGCACGACGGGACATCTGACTGGGAAATGCCTTATTTCATTGCCAGAATGTTTACTTTGCAGTAGAACCATTATTGGGCTTTGGGTAGAAATGTGATTGAGCCTCGTGAATTTACCTTCCATTCATTAATGTCTCTAACTGTATTATAGGCATAAAGCCTGCTAGTGACTAGCCTCAAGTTCTGACTCTGCAAACTCCACTTCTAAAGCAAGTTTTGTGATACAGGACTCCCTCCACACAGCCTGTAGAGTCAGCTTCAGGGTCCTCACAAAGCTTTTTGTCACTGGAATTGCTAAGAGTAGGAGGGCTTCAGGGTCTCCCTCCTCCTGGGTGGACTACAACAGGGAACAGCCGCCATGGCAGGCTCGTGACCGTTTCTTCATTGACATGTTTCGTGCAGCTCTGAGCAGTTCTGTGTGGAAAGCCGTGGCGTCCTTCATGAGCCGATACTGGGGGCAGGCACTCAGAGCCTTATAGTCGGCCTGGATGTCCGCCCCGCCGAGGTAGACCACCAGGTATTTGTGCAGATGAGCCTGGGTGCTGAAATCACTACAGAAAAGGTTAAAGGCGAGAGGGAAGAGGTCCTGAGAGTTCTCCCTGGCCCCATCCTTGTTCTGGCGGCAGGCACTGTCACAGAGACTGTGGGCATCGCTGGAAAGAAGGAAGACCACTTTATCTGCCGCTTGCTTCTGGGTGGCAAGCCACTGCACTGGACCCATCTCGGCTATTTTCTTTGTCTGCCATCTTTCGAGGATGACCTCACTTCTGCAGTGGTTTTGAAGGAAGTCGGTGAAGCGGCAGACGGTATGAGGGAAGCATATCTCTGACGGGTAAACCACCAGGACCTTAATGAGGGGCAGCAGCATGTTGGTAGTAGGAAAGGAAGTCTTGGAGCTCCTTTCTGTGGGGAGGAATTTTGTTAACTGAGTAGCAAATAGCAGGCCTTTCCAGTAGTCTAAACCATCCCCAATAAATGATCCCCACCAGACAATGTCAGCCAAGATCAGGATTTGTTCCTGCCAGACGAAGAACAGCCCTGATAGTTCCTTCAAATACCTGAAACACTGATGCTTAAATCTTAACAGCATTTTAAAAGATGGCTTCCTAAGCTCCCATTGGTAAATCAGACTTCATAGTCAAGCTCTGTATATTCAGATAAACTCACAGCAGCTGTTTAGGCTTGAGGGCACTGGGTTTGAAGCAAGCTGTTAAAACTTCTGTACTTTGGCAGAGAGGTGACCTCTACATGTCCTATCAGGAGTTGGGTCAGCTCTGTGGTTTGTATTATTTTCTACCTGCAGGTGGTAGAGTTTCTCCACATTGCTGTAAAGTTAAGCCCCACACTGTGCTAAGCAACAAGACGATGCACAAAGCTACTGTAACCCTAGAGCTAACACAGGCCAACAGCGTCCTGTAAATGCAGGTATTCCTGAGATGAAAGTTCCTGTGGCTTTTTTAGCTTAAAGCATGGAGTTAATCTTCTGCCATGATACAGAAGCAACTCGCAGGGTACACTACGAGGTCCTTTTTGGTTTTTTGAGATAGGTTCTCACATAGCTCAAGCTGGCCTTGAACAGTAATTGAGGATGTCCTTGAACTCCTGATCCCCCTTCCTCTTCCTCCCAAGGGCTAAGAGTGCAGGTTTACACTACCACATCTAGCTCTCTTTCCCTTTCAGACAGGGAGGATTTCAGCGTATCTTCAGAGCGACCACCCTTACCTTGCCTCCAGGTTAGGTAGATGCCAATTGCCAGGACCCATGTAGCTACCAGCAGCACCGAGATGAGTGTCAGCCAGTCTCCCAGCATGCTTCTATCTGCAGGAAACAGCTCAGTCACCCTTAGCACGCAAAGCTACATTCGTCCTCTACTTGTAAACTGGTTTTTTTACCCTCCTTGGTGGAAGTTTAGACCTTTTCAAACCAAGGGCTAGAAGATCTTTAGGGAGTGTGCTGACTAAGGGTTCTTACCCAGGATCCAGGTCTCTATCAAAAAAAATCTAGTACTGTGGGCTGGAGAGATAGCTCGGCCATTAAAGGCTAGGCTCACAAACAGTAAATAAAAGTATTACTGTGATATGTGTGAATGCAGGCACACATGTGCCACAGAGTGTGTGTGTGTGTGTGTGTGTGTGTGTGTGTGTGTGTGTGGACATCATGAGGGCATTTGTTCTCTACATCCCCCATGGGTTCCAGGGATTAAACCCAGGTTGCCAGTGATTCTCCCCATTGAGTGATCTCCCCAGCCTTCTCCCTAGATTCTCAACAGGGAATTAAGGGACGTTCTCCAAACTCAGGTCTCTATTCCTCAAGCACATAAGCATTTTCAGAGGTAACCAGAGTTTGACGGTGTTTTGTGTTTGAAGAACCTTTGTTCCTCAGGATGAACTTACATACATGATGCGCCCACAGCAGTGCGCCCACATAGAAGTCAAGCTATCCAAAGCCTGTCTGGCTGTTTTCATCTTTTGGCCCCACCCACAGGCTAGCTTCAGAACGTTTTATTTGTCCATTGTTAGCAAAAAGAACTGACGTAGCTATAAATCCAGAGACATTTTCCAGAACATACTCTCAGGCACCAGAGAGGTGTCTTTGGGTGCCAGTATTCCTGATTTGTTAACCAAATAAGATTCAGAGAGAGTTGGAATACCTTGAAACGCACACTTCCTCATAGACTCACACAGTCCTTTATTCTCAGTAACTTTCCACAGCCCTGTGGCACTTTAAACAACCATTTTGCGCTCTTTTTACCCCTTCTGTACATCCTGCTTTTGAAAAGATAGTGTCTTCATAAAGCCTTTGTTCGTACTTGGTTATGAGATCTCTGGGGAAGCACAGACATTGTTCTGTCACACCAGTTCAGGGTACACAGGCAGGGACCTCTTAATGCTCCCCACAGACACAGTATAACCTGTTACGTCTCCAAGGGGCCCTGTGTGTCCTGAGCCTCTCTGCTCGGCCTGTGGCAATGACTGGTACTTACTGTTAGCTGGAGGACTTGTCTCTGAACAAGGCACGACTGTTCCTTGGCGTCGGATGCAGTCAGGGGCACAGGTGTGGAAATACGGAGTCAGCTGAGGAAAGGGAGGGCACACGGCAGTGTTCACACTTCCAACATAAACTTTTTTTTTAATGCTTTCACCTCTTGGCATGGTCATCAACATTTTCCCCTTGTTTACACTGTAGCACACAAACCCAGTCTGGTGACTCCAGACCCAAATACCTGCAATGCCCTTGACCTTTGTGCTTGTTACAGACATAGTGTTTTCCTTATCTAAAAGGACGGCTACATCCTAATCAACGTACAAATCTATCCCCAGGACAACAGTAGGTGAGTTCCCTGGCACTAGGAAAGTCCATGACTTCCGGAAAGGTGCAGTTGCAGTGTGCCAGCCAGGGTCTGCTTTCCGGGCCATCCTGAGCACTTCACGTTCCAGGGAGTGGAGAACGGCTCTTGGGTGTGGTTGTGCTGCACTGTGACCCTCCACGTCGTAAACTACAGGGACCCGACAGTACCTACTCTTCCAACTTCCTCTTTCCACCCGGGCCAACTGAGGCTCCCAGAAGATGAACAGTTACTGTCCTAAGTTCACACACTGACCTGGACTCCAGCCTTCCAGCTTCAAACTTCTGCAGCTTCACTTTTCAATTAAAACTGAGGACTTGGGGAAATAAAATGACTGTCCGATCTCAGACTTACTCTGAAGATCTTTAGTATAAAATAGAAATAAAAGCGCTTTGGAAAGTCAACAGCTGCTAATCCAAACAAAAGGCACCCCAACTATAGTCAGCTGTTTTATCTCACCGCTATAGACTAATGAGGAGTCCCCGGCAACACGGCTTGATGGGGACCACTGAGGAGAGACCTGCCATCCTTAAAATGCATTCAGAGGGTAGTATGTGTCAGTTGTCGAACACGTACCCAGCATTCAAGAAGTCCTGGGTCCAGTCCCCGGCTTCCCACGGTGGGGGAACAGTTCTCCAGGGCCTCCCCTCCCCCAGCCTCACCTGCACCACAGCCCCTTCGCTCTCGCCGCCTTCCACCGGGATGGCTACAGACGTCCGCGTCAGTTTATTCTGGTGCAGATAAGTGAGACACAGTCAGGCGCTGAAAGTCCCGAGTGAGTGCACAGCCTGCCAGTGACGCCACCGCCACTGCCCCTAACTGACCTCTGAGGCATCAGACCATGCGAATAAGGGCTCACTTCAGAAGCCTAGAACTTCTGTCTTTAGTTGGTTTTAGATTTGTCTCCAGAATGCCTACAGAGGCTTGTTTCTGCTACACCAATCAAAGCAGCCCAGCATGCTTGGCCAACAGATCGCGCTAGGCTCTCTGGAAAGAAAACCTATTTGAAGGATTCTGAAGTGTCTGTTCATCAAGATTCTTGAAGCCAGAGGTTGGGGGTGGGGTGGTAATGGGGGGGGAAGTACCTCCAGCACTTGAGAAAACCCCAACGGCATGCTCATGTCGTGTAGAATCAAAACGTTGTATGTATTTCCAAGGGGACTAGTTGTAAAATTCACTTCAACCATTGTCTCATTCTTCTTACAAGCAGTGATGTTTGGGTCCCACAGGCTTCCTACAAGTTGAGAGGGAACCACGTGGGTGACCCGATAACCCCTCCCTTATCTGAGTCCCCCAGGGGGCTTTCCTTAGGCACACACCTGAGAGACAGGGACTCAACTATAGTATATCTTCCAACACTGTTCCCGGGATCACAAAGTACCTGATGTCCAAGAAAGTTTAGGGACACACACACACACACACACACACACACACACACACACACACACCCCACCCGCCAAATACCATTGCTTTGCTAGAAATGGCTTCCTTGAGCTGGGAGTGGTAGGTACAGATCACAGTCTATATGATACAATCCAATGCTCACCCTACATTTTGAGGTAAGAGAGCAAGGGCCGCTGTTTTCTCCTTTCTCAGGTGGGAGGAGGGGCCTCAGTTTAGGTATGCTCTAAACTATGGAGTCAGTGAACTGAGGCTCAGAACTGAGAAGCACAAAGACAGACTGCCAGCTGTACTGAATAGGAAGGAAGGAAGTATCACACAGCTTATAGGAATCCCCCCCCCCCCCCCCCGGCAGATCAACGATCAGAAAGTCTGTTGCCTCACTCATGTGACTTGCAAATAATTTCCAGGAACATGTATATATGATAGCACAGGTTAGCCCCCCTGCTGATGGGACTGGTTCAGTCCCTGGCTGGGAGCTGGTTCTAGGAGTGAATCGGAGGACTCATCCTATATCCTGGACCTCACACCCTTAGAGTCTCAAAATTCTTTAGTGTGATCTCTTGGTGGGAGGAACGGTCACCGCACCCCCACCGCCAGCCCCACCCCCACCCCCACCCCCGCAATGCCAATATCACTGACATCAGTAGCATCACAAGACCCTGCTGCCTGGAAATTTGTACTCACCCTTCCAAGTTGGGAGGAGGACTGACTCTCCTGAATCAGCTCCCTCACAATTCAGGGGCTTCTAAGAGTCCAGACCATAGAGGAGGGAGGCTTTCAAGAAGGCCTCCAGGGCCTTACTTGGACAAACATGGACCCTGTTTTTTTAATCCAAACAGAAGGTACCCGGAGCCCCCACTGACCACAGGTCAGTTGTAATAAGCAGGTGTAAAGGCTAGTGGGACTCTCCTCCAATCACAAAACAGCTTTCCATGGGCACTGCTGTCAAGTGGAACTTGGGATAAAGTTAGGCAAGGGACAGGGGTGGTGTCCTGTCGCTGTTGCTGTGCTATGTACAGCGAAGAGTCTGTCCCAGTCTGGACAGCTGCTTAGCCCAAAGCAGCTCCTTCACTGAATGGCTTGGACAGAGAACCTCCATCTCTACATCTCAGTTCTTTATCTGTCTGAGGCTGGATGGAGCTTCATGGGTCCCAGTTAGGAGTATCTCCAAATAACAAGAACAAAACGCTACATTTACTTACCCGCCTCAATGCACTGCTTTTTATATTTCATTACGTGGTCTAGGCAGCCTGGGAATTTGAATGAAAGTTGTTCCATTTGAGTAAAAGGTATCTCTATTATACCCCCTTGCCCAGCGCGCGCGCACACACGCGCACACACACACACACACATACACACACCACATACACTCTCTTCAGATACAAGAGAGATGGCAGATCCAAACAGGACACTATCATTTTACAGTTAAACAGAAATTCATCCACCGGTGGAAGCTGTAAGTAATCTCACAAATCGGTCACCAACAAGTGACTTGGAAACCAAAGAGTGGGAGCTAATAATACATGTAGTTTCTGCCTCTTCCAGACACGAGGCTCTAGGTAGTGGGTACCCAGATGCCTAGTAGGCATGATCCTCACCAACAATGTCACATACTACATCCAGAAAGGACATAGCGAGGAAGGCCCAATGCCTCCTGAGGGATTCATACCCAAATCTCAGATCCCCGGCCTCCATAAGAGACAAACACCAGGCAAACTCAAATCAGAGACGATCTATATGATGTTTGATGAGGTCATGAAAACTTATGGTCAGAGGAGGCTGAGGTGGTGGCATACGGGGCTAAATGCCCCTGGAACAGGAAGAAAATGTAATGGATAAGCAGCCAAAATCCCCAAAGCCTGGTGTTTGGCTGACAGAAATATGCTGATGTTATCTTCCTAGTTTTCATAAGTGTATCCTGAAAACAGGATGCTGATGACCAGAGGAACTGAGAGCTACATGGAATTTTGTCTACTTTTTCAGCTTTTCAAAAACCATCCCCAAATAAAACTCACTTTAAAAAAATCCCAGTGAGCTCTGGTGTCATCAGCTGGAAAAGTACCATGGAGTAAATGGTGTGGCACCAAAGTTACCCTGGATGGCTTGAGGAGCAGAGTCAGAGCGTCACCATTGCCGTGTGTACGGCCCAGGGCAAGTGCTTGGAGAGATAATGAGTTTTGCATCTTGCCTGGCCCCCAGGAACATGCCTTCCCCACACTTACCTGACTTAACCCTCTCCACCCTGAGTGGAGGCTTCCCAAGACTCTCTGCACCAAACCACATGCCACACCACAGGTGAGATAGTGAGACGGACGGAATAGGCAAAGAGGTGGGGCAGCTTACCTGGAGAGGTGAAGTTCGCGGACAAGGAGGGGCTGTCTTCGTTCATATTAGCATTGGGGATGTTGTGAGCCCCGATGAAGTAGAGTGTGCTCGGCTCCACGGCAAAGCCTGCGTAGGAGAAGGTCCACTGCAAAGCAAGGCAGGACAGTTCCGCAGTGCAAGAGCAGGGCCTCTGGGCGGCTGTTTTCACTTGTGAATGTTCACATTTATGTAGTGTGTGTGTGTGTGTGTGTGTGTGTGTGTGTGTGTGTGTGTACACTAGTGGGGGATCACGCCACAGTGTGTGTGTGTGTGTGTGTACACTAGTGGGAGATCACGCCACAGTGTGTGTGTGTGCGTGTGTGTATACACTAGTGGGGGATCACGCCACAGTGTGTGTGTGTGTATGTGTGTGTGTACACTAGTGGGAGATCACGCCACAGTGTGTGTGTGTGTGTGTGTGTGTATACACTAGTGGGGGATCATGCCACAGTGTGTGTGTGTGTGTGTGTGTGTGTGTGTACACTAGTGGGAGATCACGCCACAGTGTGTGTGTGTATGTGTGTGTGTGTACACACTAGTGGGAGATCACGCCACAGTGTGTGTGTGTGTGTGTGTGTGTGTGTGTGTGTGTGTACACTAGTGGGAGATCACGCCACAGTGTGTGTGTGTGTGTGTGTGTGTGTGAACACTCGTGGGGGATCATACCACAGTGTGTGTGTGTGTGTGTGTATGTATGTGTGTGTATGTGTATGTGTGCTTGTGTGTGTATGTGTGTGTGAGCACTTGTGGGGGATCATGCTACAGTGTGTGTGTAGGTCAGGACAACTTGGAGGATTTGTTCTTTCTACCATGTGTATCCTATGGATTAAATTCAGCCCCCTTTTCACTTGCCATTAATCTCTATGTTCCGGCTGAGACAGGTCTCTGGTCAGTGTCTGTGTAGGGAATGGGCCCAGCCCAGTTTGCTGATATAACTCAGAATCGGAAAGGAGTGGCATTTCAGAGCCAGAATATAATTGAAGTCAGCTCCCCTCATTTTGTTGGACAATGAGTCTCAAAGATGCTGACATCCCCAGGCCCTGGGCAGACTAGTGGCGTTTAAACCCGCCAGGCATCTTGCTCTGCATCACAGGCTTTTCTGAGGCCCGCTATTCATGATTCTCAAGCAAAGGGCAAGGACAGCCATGGGCCTGCAAGCGCTTACTTTGCCGCCGGAAGGTCTGGTCTGACTTTGGAAGGTCTCTGTGTAATCACACCTCACACAGCTGTACGACTGCATGTTGCTTATGCCAGTCACACAGATCTTGGTGGCCTTCAACAAGCGGATGCTGGCTGCAGAGACAGGGAAGTGGGAATGTGTTTTATTAGCACTTATGTGGCTCAGGCAGTACTCTATCCTTTAAATGCTTCATCTCAGCTGCTGTGTACCGTGGCATCCAATGTGCAGATGGGGTGAATGAGGCTTTGGGAGTCTTGAGGGGTACTCTGCCTGAGCTTTCACAGCTCAGCAGCAGCAGATGCAAACCCAAATTCCAAAGCCCAGGAGCTCTACTCCTAGGTTGGCCTGAGTTGTATAAAGTGATGCCATCGGCCCCATTCTAGGTCTCTTGAGAGTGACAGATTGCTTGGGGGTCTTTCAGTGCATTCATATGGGTACTTCCGTTGGGTATGTCTAAGAATGGAATTAATGGGTCCTAGACACTGCATATTTCTAGTTTAGAAGATGCTTCAGGTTTTAGCTTTGACTGCTTTTTTTTCCTAAATAAAACTGCCCAAACATCAGTACCAGACTGTGCCTATTTTGACTGCCCTATGCCCATGCAGACCATTCTTTGTTGTGGGTCTGTTTCTCTATTTCTATCCCTACCTTTCCAAGTTCCCTTTAAAGTGTTTAACAAATTGACCAAAGACCTGCTTGGTGTGGGGCCAAAGCCTATTATAGCATCTCACAGGAGTCTTTTGGGGTCCTGCCCTGGTCCCTCACACAGAGCACAACTCCCTTTGAGGCATCCCTTCACATTGCTTGTGGCTGCCTTTCTTACTACTCTGAAAAATGTACTGATGAAGTCTGTCATTGACTCATTTCCCCAGGTAAATGGATCCTTCTCCTGGCTCTTCTTACCATCACCGTAAGTTTTTTGAGACAAGGTCTCACCCTGTAGCCCACTGTCCTGGAACCCAGTATATGCCCCAGGCTGGTCTCAAACTTGCCACAATCTCCCTGTTAAAGTCTCCCAGGTGCTGGGTAAATGGACTCTTGACTTAACCAAGTTTAACGTGGGCAAATGGAAACCACAAGCAGAGGCATTAGGGTCCCAGCATTGACTTGTCTAAGGAACTTACATGTTGCTTTCTGCATAATCTGGAGGAAATGCCAGGACTTCCATGATGCCATTTGGGGAGTGGGAAATTAGCCCAAGCCAGAGCTGTTCCTAAACTAGGGGAACCATCTCTTCAGTGAAGTCTGACTGCAGAATGACACTGCTCACCAGTGGCCTGGCACAGAGGCCAAGAACTGCCCACTCCCAGACGCTTCCTGGGCTTCCTTCCTTTCAATCACTTCCGAGCCAGAGTAGCCCCCAAAGCCCCAAAGCCCCATCCTGGCCTTGAACCTCTAGCTCAGTTTTGTTCTTCCATGTGTTACTGTAGGCATAATCACTGACACAACTGTATAGCTCTTTGGAGTCTGGCAGCTTGTATTTGTGACATCCATATTGTTACATACACAGAGAGAATTCTCCTTGTTGAGTTGCAAAGTTTCCACTTTGTGGTTCTTTTAGGCTCTTGGTCATCTGGATGCTGTTATGAATGGTGTTACTGTATACATCCTAGGATGTGTCTTTGGTTTGTATGCCTATGTATGTCTGTGGTACGTGCCTAGGACTGGAATTAATGGGTCCTATATCCTTCACATTTCTGGTTTAGTAGATACTTTGACTGATGCAAACTTACCATCTGCCCGGAGTATCCAGCTTATGTTCATCAAAATTGAAAAATCCTCTGGTGCAACCCTTGTTTTAACAAGTTCCACTTGGAGGTCCCTCAAGTCTCCTGGGGTGAGTGTGTGTTGGACCATCCACTCTGGAGATGGCCCTGGGGAAAGGCAGGAAGACTTCCTATGACACTCCACTTTCAGGCCCAGTCAGAGTTATTTCCTCCAAGTGATCTGTCCTGTTTGATCCCAACTCACTTCTGCTAAGGAAAGCCAAACTTCTTCTGGATGCTGGCTGATTTAAACATCTGAATAAATTCTCTCCATTTCATGGTCCCAAACTATATAGCACTTGGGATGTTCCAGATGTGCGTGCATGTGTGTTTAGTTTGACACGTTCACTAACGTTCACTAACGTCAGTCCTGACTTCTCCGTGCCTCAGGCCTGGACTCAGACAGCTAGTCCACATCACAACCACTTCCTCAACTCTTCACCTTTGCTGCCACCACCCCGCTCCTGCTCACTCTCACCATTCACATTTCTTGGGCAAAACCCATTCACTCTTCAAAGGCTACCATGTCAGGTACCTATGTGTAAAACATCTGCTTCCTAGTTCCAACAATAAATGGCGTAGCCCCTGCCACCACTATCGATGTCCCTCTCTGGAGTGGCAGACACTGCTTCCCACTCAGCATGGTGAGTTCTACTCTACCTGTGCGCTAATTCACTGGGAGCCCAGCCCATCTCAAACACACCCTTACTCCCCAAATTCTGCCTTGAAAACCTCACTGGCATTAGCTAACAAGGCAACGCATCACCATGTGCCCGGTCTACCATGACCCGCTGCCTGATTCAGACCTTCTTAATGTCCAGCTGTGCTTCCAAATATCCATTCTCTAATGCACCTACCAGTCTCAGGGCCACATTGAATAGTCTGCGGGAAAGAGAGAAACCAAATGTCATGTTGAAGCTGGCAAACCACAATGCTCTTTTTACCAAATAAGGCAAAACACCATCTTTTTCCTTAGATGCATGCACAAGTGACAAGTTTTCAATGAAAAGATGAGCTGGGAGCTGGAGAGATGGCTCAACAGTTGACACAGCACACTGTTCTTGCAGAGGACCAGTGTTCAGGTCCCAGCTCCCACATCAGACAACTCACATCTGCCTATAACTCCTGCTCTAGAACTCAACACCTCTGGTTTCTGAGGACATGTTCACAGGCATTCACACTCATGTGCACACACACACATGTTCACAGGCATTCACACTCATGTACACACACACACACACACACACACACAACCCTTCCTCACAACCACACAACCCTGCCTCAGATTACTGATGGCCATTGTGAGGTACTTTAACTATCTAATGTTTAACTGCTGGTTTTCAGTACTGTGATATTTATTGATTTCTCCAAGTGAACCTTTGGCTGTGCAAAGAGAAGAAAGCGGATAGCAGTGAAGAAGCCCACCGTACCTTCCCCAGGCTCATCTCATACTTCTTTTTTGATCTTAGACTCAGCTGAGCTACTTAGAAAACCGGGGGCAATTGTGATTTCATCACATCTTTCTAAAACAGCTTTCAAAAAGTAAGACTCATCAATGTCTAAGAAAGGCCAGTACTCAATAAACCCTTTGAAGTTTACACAAAGAAAATAATGAATAGTATGGTTCGGGAATAGTATAGTGAAATAGTAAAGCCTCGAATGTTTATTTCAGTTGTTATCGATCATCAGTGGTAAGATCCAATGTGACAGACCCAAAGGACTCTAGGATCCCAGCTTCCTCATTTCCAAGGATCTTGTGAAGGCAGAAAACAAAGGCTTTGGTGGGGCAAATTTGGTTTGGGTGAAGTCATCCACGGTCCTCTGCTTTATGGCATTCTTTTTAAACAAATGAGCCATCTACTAGGAACTAAGATCTAGTTGAACGGTAACGAGAGGAGACATAGGGAAAAGCCAAGCAACAGCGTGCCCATTCACAAAGCCCATTCGGTTGTCCTCACAGCAAATGCCCCCAGGACAGTTTTCTGCTGTATAGAGAGGGCAAGGACAGTAGCTGATGGCTTCAGGACACCATATACTAGCTTTGGCTTTCCCAGCAATCAAGGAAAAGCAAGCAAGCAAACAGGTACAGTGTGTTCTGATGACCCAAGAGGTGGGTCAACACAGATGTGAGCGAAACTGGCTAGTCACCATGAACCAGGGGGTGAGGCATGGCATCTGTGGGAGTCCACCATTTTATTACGGAGAATACTAAGACTCGATGAGCCCAAATGTCCAGGGTGGCATCTACAACAGACCTAAAATCTCATGTCTCCAGCAAGACGCCTTCCAGGCTAGGAATAGAGGGATGGTGAAAGTGCAAGGTAACCATTATGGGTACCTCAGGGGTGCAAATCTGGCCCCTTCCAGAGGGTGGTCCATGGATAATTTCCTAGAAACATGAGCTGTCGGGTCTTATGCCTGTCGGGGTTCTGGTAAAAGGATGGGAAACCAAGAAAAAGGGCGCTCACAGGGGACGGGGATGCTTACCGGCTCTCGGGGCACGGTGCTCCCGCACACTGCAACCAGGCTCAGCAACACCAGCAACATGACCCAGCCACCGCCCACCACCACGCGGAGCTGGGGCGGGCGGTTCAGGGTCCTCTTATCCAGGTGCCCGCCCGCGGCAGCTTTCTCCGGGCTCCGCCTCCTACAATGCCGCCCTGCCCTAGCTGGGGCGGGCGCTGGCCGGGTCCCAGGACCGTAAAGTGGCGGCCCTGTGTCGTCCGCGGGGTTCGCGGGGGTGGGCGGGGTGCGAATGACTCGGGCCGGGGAGTACGGAACTCTGGCAGCCGCGGCGGCGGCGCGCGTCGAGCCCCGCGCACAGGTGTGTGCCGCAAGCTAGGTGAGGCGACCGCACCCGCGCCCCGAGCCCGACCTAGCAGCCCGGCCCTTCCCGAGGAGAGCACGCGACGCTCCAGGCCGCCAGTTAAAGCGCAGAGGGCGAGGGCGGACGGCCACCGTCTTCTCTGTGCGCCCCGGCTCCTGCTCTCCGCCGCCGATCGTCCCTGCCCAGCTGCAGAGCTGTCCCTGGTGAGTAGTAGGTCGGGGGGACCTGGAGCCTCCTTTACCCAGAAAGAGTCCCAGAAAGACAAGGGGGAGGAACTCGAGCCGAAACCTCCTTGGCTTCTTTGGGGAAGCCTTTGACAGGAACTTACAGTTGCAAGGTAATATTGATAGGAATCTCTACCCCGGCTGCTCAGGCTTTCTGGTTAAGTGTATTTCTGTAGAATGAGGTCTGGCGGTTTCATCTGGGGTCCCGAAGCTGGTGCCTCAGCACTGTGGGTTCAGAGCTGAAGTCCTGACATTTGGCAGGGCTGCTGCGTGAATGAAACTTTCCCGGTTCTCCACCTCTCAGACCTTAATTCTGGGAAGGTGGTCCAGAGACCATCCTTTGGAGACGAAATCGCTTGAGAGGGGACTACTCCAGTATTATTTGGGATTAGACGAGGCCTGCAGAGCCTGGAATTCGGCTGCTTCAGCCCTTCATAGGTCAGTGACTGTTGGTGTTACCAAACTTGTAGATAGTGGAATTGGAGGGAGCCCTAGGGCAGAAGTCCTGACTTGTCCCTGTTGAGAGGTTGTCCCTGGAGAGCAGCTGTGATTGCTGAAGCCCTACTGGGATATAGACTCAGTTTACCTGTGAGACTCAGGTGAAGGTTCTGTTTCTGATCCACATGGAACAGGCCCAGTCCCCAGCCTGAGAGACTTGTTCTGATTCCTGACCAAGGAGGGTTCACAGAAGGGAGATGTGGCCTCACCCCACCCACCCCACCCATCCTCATCGTGGAACTGAACCACCCTGGGGCCCTTCCTCAACCTTTGTGAGCTGCTTGGGCCCAGTGGTCCCTGGGAACATTTCTAGCTGTCATGGTGGCCTTTCTGAACAGTAAACACTTGCTGGCTGCCAGGGTGCAAAGGTGAGCCGCTGATGCACGCTCTTGGACTAAAGAGGAGTGCAGTGAGAGGAACAGCCAAGGCCAAAGTGCCTGCCCTGATGCAGAAGCAAAGTGGGGGTGGCCATGTTTTCCAGTTTCCGTCCGAGAGCATTGTCTTGTGGGGCTGCGGAACCGGACCGATGTTTTTTTGTTTTGTTTTGTTTTGTTTTTTGTTTGTTTTTTTGGTTTTTTCAAGACAGGGATTCTCTGTGTAGCTTTGCACCTTTCCTGGAACTCACTTGGTAGCCCAGGCTGGCCTCGAACTCACAGAGATCCACCTGCCTCTGCCTCCCGAGTGCTGGGATTAAAGGCGTGCGCCACCACCGCCCGGCTAGGACCTATGTTTAGGTGGCAGTCAGTCTTCAGTGTTGGAAAACTTGTGTGTCTGCATAGTGAGTAGGAGAACACACCCTCTCAGACGAGCAAGTCACAGCTGACTGCCAGCGTGTTCATTCAGTGAGTAGCTGAGTGCCAACACCTGACCAGGCTTGGAGCCGGCCTGGCAGAACACACCCCGCTGTAGTAAGCTCAGGGCAAAGGTCAAGGGCTTTGGGACAGCAGGGATAGAGAGGTCAGGCCCAGGGATAGGTCTGAGAGTCAGCCATTTCTTGGCCCTTGAGGGGTAAAGGTGGGTAAGAGGCATTTCATCAAGCGTAAGAATTCTCGGTATCACGTGAACACAAACCCCAGAGTGGCCTTTCCTGACCTTGGCAAGAGAAGGTGGGCCAAACTCGAGGAAATGGCTTGTGGTGGGTATAGGATAGTTTTGTTTAGAGAAAGGGCTCAGGCAGAGGAGAATCTGGTGGGTGAGGTGATGGTAGGAAAGGGTTGTGGATATGGGAGAATGCCCAGGCAAGAGTGCCAGCCTCCTGACACAGTTTCCCCCACCAGTGATGACGGGGTTCCGGATGACACTACCCTGACTCTGGAACAGGAGTGTGTACCTGTGGCCTGTGGTCAGGACATCGAGTGGGCAGTGAAATATAAACGGTCCTGCAGTCAGAGATGGGGTCACACCTGGGCCAAGAGGATGTACCTGCAAGTCTACGAGAGCCACCTGGCACAAGATGTCTTCCTGCCCAGGGGCTCGGTGGGTGTTCATTAAATTCCAGAATAAATTAGCACACGCCTTTCTCCAAGGCCATGCCTAACTCTTCACGCCCAGGAAGATTGCTTTGGAATTCCGCCATCATGTAGGGGAAGGTCACAGTCTGGTCCAGAGCCTGGAAGACTTCTTTGTCTGTCACCTGGATTTCTAACAGGCTCTGTGATACTACTGCAGCAGCTGAAACTCCCAAGATTCACTTGCTATCTCTCGGCCATGACCAAAGCTCTTGGTCTCTTGCTACCTCAGTTTCCCCATGCACCTATGACATGGAACTCTGTCACTCTAGCAGACCCAGCAAGGAACTCAGAAGAAACCAGAGTCAGGGAAGCAAGTTGAAGGGTTTAAATTCACTGCATGGATGTAGAGCAGGGACATAAGACAATTAAATTTTTAATTCTAATATCTCCATGTTCCCAAGTGGGGAAATTCCCGTGGAGCCATAACCTCTGTTAACTCTGCTGGAGCCATCCTGGAGATAACAAAGCTGTGAGGGTTGTTGACATACTGAGTCTAGTTTCCACCCACACAGGTGGAATTTTCCACTTTGTTTTTTTTGCAAATACTAATCAAGTCTCTGAGCGGTTGACAGTGGATTCATTGTCTTGTGAAGGGGGAGCTGGTTCTAGTGAATACCAACTGCCTGCCAGGGCTCTTTGGCCAGCCCCAGCTGGCACAGCAGTCACTGGAGCACTCTAGCCTCTGTTGCCACCTCTGCCCTCTGTTCCACTCCAGCTGTTTGAACTTGGACTTGGCTAATTTAATGCTAGCTTTGAGCCAGAGACCCTGAGGGCTTGCACTCCATGATTTCCAGTATGGGCGTAGAACTCTGTATACAGTCTCTGCCCCAGTAGGAGGGGCTGGCACAGAAGAACCCCAGTAGGAGGGCGTGGCACAGAAGAACCCCAGACTCAGGCATGATTATAGTTCAGTGTTAATGCCACCCCAGCCAGGTCCAGGAGGCAAATCCATGTCAGGGCATGACCTGTTAGTGGCGGTGACCTCTGTCTTGTGGACCCTTGTGTTGATTTCCATGTTTGTTATCACATTGGGGCTTTGAAGAACATACAGACCTCAGAAGAAATGGGTGTCCTTTTTTCTGCACGAAGCCTCACTATAGGCGGAGTCAGCCGCATAGGGATGCAAGGAAAGGCAGTCGCTGTGTTGGAAGTAAGCGTGATGCGATGGGTCTTGCTCACTGATAGCTGGATGAGCCTGTAGTTGACATTGTTATTATTGGTTGTAGCTGTAGTGGAAGAGAAGATGGGATTCATGGATGAGATTAAGTAAGAAGAGGGAAGGGAGGGTAGAGTTCAGGATGTGGACTGTGAACTGGGTGAAATTTCCACGGGCTTTGAGCTTTGTATTTTTAATTCTTTTAACTTTATCATTTTTTTTAAGTCTTATTGTACAGCACAGGTTGATTTAAAAATCATGACGCTCCTGCCTTAGCCTTTACCTCCTAAGTGTTGGGATTATAGGCATGTTCCTGTGATCAGCAATTTTTCCTTTTGCCCCCATAAAAACAATAAGCCACAGATAGCTGTTTCCATTTTAAAGATTTATTTATTTTTATTTTGCGTATATGAGGGTTTGTCTGCATTTATGTGTATGCACTCATGCGTGCCTGGTGCCCATGGAGGCCAGAAGAGAATGTTGTTGGGATCCCTCGGAACTGGAGCTGCAAGTGATTGTGAGTCACCATGTGGATGCTGGGAACTGAATCCAGGTCCTCTGCAAGAAGAACAAATGCTCTGACCCACTGAGCCCCCTCTCCAGCCCCATTTCCATTATATAAATGAAGAAACAGTCCCAGAGAGGCTGTATCCTGAGTGGGGTTGAGCTGTAACTACAGCCCAAGGGTCTTGACTTGCATTTCTCTCCTAAAGTCTGTGACTTGAACATGGACCCCCAATGTATAAGATGTACCTAAGTGTGAGTTTATTTTATAAGTTGATAATTTGTGTTTTTATTTGGCATGATTTTTTTCCCCTCCCCTGAAGGAGAACAATGACAGGAATGTACTCTAGAACCCGGGACTGTGGGAGCTGGGCGATGTCTAACCTGATTTATTTCTGCAATTAGTGATAGCATAGCTTTCATTTTTTTAAAGCTGTTCTCCTTGCTGTCATGGGACTTCCTGTGGTTAATTTTATTGAGAAGTTTAGACGGGGGCAGGTATGGACGTTGGGCATGATCACAGCTGTAAAGGCCTTGAGCAGGGCAGGTGCTATGGACCCACATCCTACTCTCACTGGACTTGGAGGTGGCTTGGTGCTCCATGGCTGGTAGTATGCAGGTGAGCATGGCTTTCATACTACACAGGCTTTAAGGAACTATGGCTCTTAATGTAACTAGAGTTTTAGAGCAAAAATCTGGCTCCAGCAGCCCCGGCGGGTTAGAGAAGAGTAATGGGGAAAAGCAGAGAGGAGACTGAATCGGCATGGCCACATTGGGAAGGATGGGGACGGGCCTAGTGATCCCCAACCTAGTCTTCTTTAAGAATTGGGACTTGCAGTCCTGATGAAGGTGTGGTCTAGCTGGTCATGGTCTCAGTTCTGGTTCTGCAATGTGGTCTGAAGAAGTCTTTAGTGCCCGAGGGGACAACAATCCTTGATTGAAGATCCAAGATATGGCCTCACCCTGGGATAATTGCCCTCCTCCAGGGTTGGTCTGTCCTGGGAGGTTCTGCTGTTGGTGGGACCCAGGGTGACTGCAGGTTTAAGACAAGAACTAACTTAGCCCTGCACCTTCAGTCTTCAAGGGGGACCCGACAGGCTAGGTGGATGGTCCCTCTTATTCACGTACCTCTGCAGAGTCAAGCAGGCATGTAAACCAAAGTTAACAGAACACACAACACGAAGGCAGAGAAGCCAGGCTTTTGTCCTGCCTTCCCTGTGAGCCCAAGTGGGGCGGGAGTGCTTTGTAAGAGACACTTCCCCACCGCCTGTTGCTTTCTGTTGAATCTGAGTGAAGTCTGGAGAGACATTGCAAGGATGGAGAGAACTAACAGGTTTGGGGAGGCTCCCGCATTCAGGTACAGTTTAGAAGATGCTGTAATTCTCTGTGGTGAAGGAGTAGGTGTTCGCTTCCTTCCTTATTTTCAGATTTTTAATTTCCCAGGGGCTGATTTTTAAAACACACTGAAAAATCAATCCAAATAATAAGCAAGCCACACAAAGTGAAAGCTGTGTCCATCCACCTCAACACCAGCACAGTAAGGTCACCCAGCCAGACGCCCGGGGAACCTTCTCAACTCTGCCTTCCTTCTGTCCTTATCTTCCACAGACAATCAGGATAGCGTGTGGGCCGCCCCAGGGGAGACTGCACTGTCTCCTGTCACTTGAGACGCGAGGGTGGGTTGTTAGCCGAGAAAGTTCTCTGACTTGGGAGAGAGCTGCAGCAACACCTCTGCAGAACGTCCCAGGCTCCTGGGAAGAGTTAGCAGGGTCTGTCCCTTACCCTGCCCCTCAGCTTGTCTGTGCACGGAGGCCAGGCTTCTGCCTCCTGGCTGGGCTCTCTTTCCCTCCTTGTGGGTGATATTTGAGATCCTGAGTCAGCAGTGGCTGAAATTCCCCCTCGTATGGAAATTTGGAAGCATATGCAAATTTAGCTAGGGGGAAATGAGAGTGGGGGGCTCCTGTTCTGCTCCCTTCTCTCGGTTTCCTGCCTTCCTATCACCTGTGGGTAACCCTGGTTTTTTTTTCTCTCATTCTAATCTTTGTGATTTTTTTTTAAATTCATAACCTGCAATGTAAATGTTATGCAAATACAGTGTTGAGGAAATAACAACAAAAAATGTCATTTTTTTCCTACCAGTTCTTTCCGTTTGTATGTTTGAAAGGGTGTTAATTAGCATCACCCCAAGACCCATCATCACATCTGACAGACAATGGTTTCTTACCTTCCTTAGATCTGTCCTCCCAGTTCTAGTCCCTCGGATCGAGTTAAGAGGCACATGACCAGACACAGGCATACATACTCTTTATTTCTCTCACAAATGGTAGATCCCCACCACCACCACCACCAACCACCACCACCACCACCACCACCACCACCACCACCACCACCATTTTTATTTACTTGAGGTTATTTTCAAGAAATGTGTGTGGTTTCCCCGCCTGGATTCTGTGGACAATGTCCCTCTGCGTGCTACTCTGTTTTCTGTCTTCTCCTGTGCTCTATGGGAGATGCTTGCTGTATCTGAAATCATGATGGCATTCCAGTTTAAGTGTTAAATTAGCATCACTGAGTATTTCCCGGGCAGGGTATTTCCTAGGTGGCATTGCCATCTTCCATGTAGACTCTGTCCCCAGTTGTCTCCTTTGCGTGATGTCATTTGGTGAGGGCCAAGCTCACCCTTTGCCCTTTGCTTTCCCCGCCTCTTCCGGTTCCCAGAACCCCTCATTCTGAGAACATTCCAGCAGCTGCTGTGGAGGACTGCAGTGGGAGGTGCAGGAAGGGGAGTGAGTGACATCAGGACACTGTCAGGACGCTGTGGGGAGGGTTCCAGGGAAGGAGTCGTGGGGCCTGGCCAGGCAGGCTCGGTGGGATCGACCGAAGTGGATCCGCAGTCACTGAAGAGTCAGTGCCCCTCTGTACCCCGGTCTCCATCGCCAGTGCCCCTCTGTACCCCGGTCTCCATCTCCAGTGCCCCTCTGTACCCCGGTCTCCATCACCAGTGCCCCTCTGTACCACGGTCTCCATCTCCAGTGCCCCTCTGTACCACAGTCTCCATCTCCAGTGCCCCTCTGTAGCCCGGTCTCCATCGACAGTGCCCCTCTGTACCCCGGTTTCCATCTCCAGTGCCCCTCTGTACCCCGGTCTCCATCTCCAGTGCCCCTCTGTACCCCGGTCTCCATCGCCAGTGCCCCTCTGTACCCCGGTCTCCATCTCCATCCCTTCCCACTTTCATAGCAAGTTTTCACCCTGTACCTGCTGCTGGCAGCTTCAAGCTCCCTCATTGCTGTTGGTAAACGAAACAACCTCCCAGTTCCATGTTGTTCCCTGATGGGTAAAGGTTGATAAGACAAGTCCTCCAGGCTGCCGTTCTTTCGATGGCTCTGATACCTGTCCTGGGCCTGTCCCAAGAAGGGCCTTTAACAGCCCTGAAGAATCGGTCATTTTCTTCTTGTTGCCCTGTGACTGCACAAGGGCCCAGGCACCAAGGCCTGCGCTTGCTCAGCTGCAGCCAGTACGCCATGTCCCTGAGGTCATCTGCCCTGAGGTCAGCACAGTGTGTGTGGAACTAACTCCTAGCTGGAGTGTACACCCTTAGCCAACCCGAGCTGCTTCCGCCCCCCCCCTCTGCTGCTCACTCACCTCTGGGAGGGCCCCCAACATAACCTTGCTGCATTCTGTCTACACCTTCCTGACACACACCTTGGACAGTCAGGGTCAACGCCTACATAAGCCTTCAAGGGAAGGGAGTGCCAGGCGGCCCCTCCACTCCCCCAACACAGAAGCGACCCCCCCCCCCCCCCCCCCATTGGCAGTACAGTGGCCGCTTTCTCATCACTGTGACCAAATAGCTAACAGAGGTGACTTGAGCGGAGAGGTTTAGCATGATTTGTAGTTCAGGGCGTGTAGTCTGTCGTGGTGGGGGAGGCACGGTGGCCGAGAGGATCAGTTAGTGGGTACCAGAGCTTGTAGCAACGGCTTCGTGCATGATGCACACAAAGAGTGCTTCAAGCCGGAGCGGGGCTGCGCTGTAGCCTCCAGGCCCACACCCAGTAACCCATCGCCACCAGCCCCGACTCTCTCTGCCCCAAAGCTCCCAACCTCCTAAAAGAGAACCGCCAGCTGGGACCGAGTGTTCACACACGCGAGCCACAGAGGCTATTTCCCATTCACACTATGAAAGGCAAGTGGGTGTCTAGCCCATGTTAGGTCCCCAGGGTTCCCCACCCGCGTTCTGCTTTTGGTGAAGACCGCCACAGAGAAAGAAGGGAGATCAGAGAGAAAGTATGGGTGGGCTCAGAGGGCAGATTCTTGAACGCAGAAGCTTGTGCGCCCCCTGAGCGGGAGCAGGTCTACAGGAAGGGAGATGGGAAAGCAGCATTAAGTCCAAGAAGCCCCAAGGCAGGCGGTATCTGCCTCTCGAGTCAGCATGTAGGTTCCCAACTGGGAATCACCGGCCCAAGTCATTCTGTAAGAGCAAGGCCCTGGGACATGTGACATCAGCCTTGAAGAGTCTCCACGCTGACGAGAGAGCTTGGCAGCCTCTGCTCCCTGTACTAAAAAGTGAGAGGTGGATAGTGAAAGAACAGACTCCGTTCAGAATCGAGGAGAGCAGACTTCACTGGTCTGAGAGGTTGGTAGCCCCAGACCCTGTGACTCTGATTGTAAGGGTACAGGAGAATGAGAGGGAAGGGTCTGAGAAGCAGTTTTTTTGTAGTGGAGAGTAGGGTGTGGGGAGGGCCTGGCTTCACGGGCAGGGCGAGAGAGAAACCAGACTGCCTGCTTTTTGCTACCTCCTGGCTTCAAGGTATGTGGGAGGGTTTCTGGATTCCGTGGACAACAGGTTTCCTAAAGCCTTGGGCCTGTCTTATGGCCCTGACTTTGGGGCTGGGGATTTCCCTCATCCGGTATTGTCCCATCTACAGCTCTTCACCAGCTACGTCAGAGTAGTCTGCCTGTGTCACAGGGGCCAAGAGGCCACGGCCTTGTCCTCCCTGTCAGGGGCCAGGTAGCTCCCTGTTTCTGGAGATGAGGATCCCCGATTGCAGCTGTCTGCCGTGTGTCTGTGTGTAGAGACACTCTTAGGAAGAGAAAGCTGAGTCTAAGAAAATTGCCATCCTATGTTGACGATATGAGAAATGGAGGGAAAACAGATTTCTGAAGAGAATGCCTTAAATTTTGTGTATTTATCAAGACATTTATGTAGCCTACATAGGCTGATCTCAAACTCTCCTTCGGGTCTAGCTGTGCAGCATTCTCTTCTAGTTACATTCCTGGAAGTGAGATGGCTAAACCAAGGACTGTGCCTTTAAGATCCCAGTGTGCCCATTATTCTGCAAAGGCTTACTGCTCCCCAAATGGGCCCAGGACAGAATCAGTATTTGTCAAGGAGCCTGACTGAGTTCCTCAGGTCAAAACAGCTCCTCAGCCTGACTAGACCGTGGGCCTGCCTGGGTGTGTGCTCAGCCCTCTTCAGAGCAGGTTCTTTTTGGGTGACTGAAAGCCAGGACCTTTGGGGTCCATGGGGCATGTGCGCGCGCGCGCGCGCGCGCACACACACACACACACACACACACACACACACACACACACACACAGAAGGAAGTGCCACTAGGAGCCCTGTTCAAAAGTTCCTTTCAGATGGTTTCTAGTGTTCCAGCTGCACAGCCCTGCAGACAGATGTGTCCCAAGTAAGGGAATAGGGTCCACACTTTATTCTGGCTCCAGTTGCTTTGTAACTTACCACCACCCCAAAATCATCAGACGTGTGTAACTGGTCACAGACTCAGAACCACGTGCAATCCGAATGCACATATGAAATGGCCAGTGCTCTGACCACAGAGTTGCACATACTGTGCAATACCCACTGCCAGTCTTAGGTCACGTGACGGCAGGGCAGCATGGTGTGGCGGCCCCGTGTCTGGGATTCTCCGTTTCGCTTCTGCGCTTCCTCTCCATATTTGATCTGTCTTAGGACCAGACCCACACGAACCTGAGTTGAGGGCAAGGGTATCATGGCGGAGGAGTTGAAGACTTGCATGTGGCAGGGGTGTGGTCTTGGCAATGCCGGGGGCACAAGAGAAGCGAAACTCAGCCTTGAGAGGGAAGCCTCAGCAGGGCCTGCTCCTCAGGAGGGCCCCAGCCCCTCAGCAGGGCCCCAGCCCCTCAGCAGGCCCCCTCCTCCAGGAAAAAGAAATCTGTCCACTTGACTGTCCCTGTGGCCTGGAGTATGAAATAAAATATGGCAGATGCAAATTGAAAACTTGGGGGTGCCTTCCCTGCTCAGAGAAACTGCTGTTCTCACATCGGTCTGGTCTGACTTGATCGTTTCATTTAGTGGTTTATGACAACGTTTGGTTTGCACTCCCAGCTGGCCTGGAGCTGCCATTCTTTCAGCCTCTGAGTTACAGCTTGACCATACAGCTGCCATGACAGGCTTAGCGGCCCAGACACAGCTCCTGGCAGGCAACAGCTGGACCCAGGAAAAGCCATAAGCTGACCCCACCCAGTGGGGCCTGGCATCTAAGGGGAAATACCTGACATTCCAAACATTCCCTATACTTAGACAAATGTCAGCCAATCAGGGTCCTGAACCCTGGAAATCCTCTCACCCCAACCTCTGCTATGATAAAAACCCCACCTTGCCCGGCCTCTGGGCTCTCTGCTCTCACCTCTGTTGGGCAGACAGAGACCAAGCTCGGAGCTTGAGAAATAAAGGCTCTTTGCTTTTACATACAGGATTAGGTCTCTGTGGTGGTCTTTTGGAGATCTGGGCATAAGTGGCATGCACCACTGAGCCCAGCCCTCGCCCTAAATATTTATACCTTTCTCATTCAAATGACTGAGTTACTGCACAGCACCACCCAGAAACTGCTTGTGGGACCCTTCTACTAAGGGTAGGTTTTTATGTTTGGTTTTTGTTTTGTTTTGTTTTTGTTGTTGGGTTTTGTTTGTCTTTTTTCTTTTTCAATGGGCTGGGGGCAGCGGGAGTGATGATTTTAGTCATTTTTAAGTTTACAGTTCAGTCACAACCTTTACCGCCATTTCCACAGTTCTTCAGCTCACCAGACAAAAGCTTTGCTCCCGTTAGACACTTCCCACTTTTAAAATCCAGTTTTTCTGTCTACAAATCACCTATCCTTGGGTATGTGGCTTATTTCACTTGCAAGATTTCCAGTTTCATTCATCTTTTAGCTTGTATAAGAATTCCATTCCTTTTTTTTAGCCGGGAGGTGGTGGCGCATGCCTTTAATCCCAGCACTCAGGAGGCAGGAGCAGGCAGATCTCTGTGAGTTCGAGGCCAGCCTGGACTACCAAGTGAGTTCCAGGAAAGGTGCAAAGCTACACAGAGAAACCCTGTCTCGAAAAAAAAAAAAGAAAGAATTCCATTCCTTTTTAAAGATGAATAGTGGTCCACTGTCTTTGCATGCCACAGTCTGCTTATCTGTTCATCTGAACGCGCCAGCCTGCCTCTTCCCACCCGGTTCTTGGGGTGAGGGTCCAGTGGGACCTTTCTTTCATCTGGATGCTCCTCAGTAGGATTACTGAGGCATGTGACAACTCTCAAACTTCTGGAAACACTGCTACCTTGTTTCCCCGCGTGGCTGTAACATTTGACACTATCACAGCAGTGTGCAAGGGCTGTAACTTCTGGACATCCTTAGCAACTCTTGCTGTGTCCCTCTTGTTTCCATTCTAGGCATACTGGTGGGTCTGAGTTGATCGCTCCCTGTGGCTCTGGATTGTTTTTTTCTAATGACTGGTGAGGCTTAAGCATCTTTTTGTGCTCCCCTATCCTCTTCTCTGGAAAAGAATGTCTACTTAAGTCCTCGTCTGTGGGTGTCCATGGGGGTGTTGCTGAGTTCCGGGAGGGCTTTGTGCACCCTGGATATTAGTGCTTTATCGGCCTGGGGCCGGCCGGCTGGCGCTCTCCATCTGTGGGTTTGTCACTGCGCTTGGATTTTGTTTCTGGGAACTGTCTTGCAAAGCAGCCCTGGAACTCCCCACAGGCCAGGCTGGCCTCACACACTGCTCTCCTGTCCCCGCCTCAAGGGTGCTGAGATTGCAAGTGTCACACCAACCCAAGCTTGTCATTTCACTCTCCGTAGTGTCCTTTTTTATTTCCTGTCATGTTGGCATGATGTCTGAGAAGTCACCAACTCTAATGTCATGAAGATTTCTGCCATGTTTTCATCTGAGAGCTTTGTAATTTTATGCCTTGCCCTTATGTCTCTGATCTGTTCTGAATTCATGTGTGTGTGTGTGTGTGTGTGTGTGTGTGTGTGTGTGTGTTATACTCATGTGTGCACATTCATGTGTGTGCGCATGGGTGTGGCTGTGCATGCCCGTGGCCAGAGGTCAGTATGAGGTGTCTTCTTAATTCTCCATCTCACTTTATTTGTTTGTTTGTTTGCATTGCCTAGGCTACTTCAGACTCACAGAGATCAGCCTGCCCTCCACCTCCTGAGTGCTAGGATTAAAGGCATGTACCACCACACCTGACTCCCCTTTAATTTTCGAGCTAGGGTCTCTTATTGAACCTTGAGCTCCTGATTCAGCTAGGCTGGTTGGCCATCAAGTCCTAGGAACCCTCCTATTTCTGCCTTCCCAGCAGTGGGATCACGTGCACGTACTGCCACATCTGGTGTGCTCTCTGTCTGTCTGACTCTGTGTGTGTGTGTGTGTGTGTGTGTGTGTGTGTGTGTGTGTGTGATGTACACGTTGTTTTCATGGTCACCAAATGAGGACAATACTCTTCACCTTTTCCCCTTGAAACAAGTGGACTGAAGCTAGCCTGGTGGCCAGCAAATTCCAGCGATCCTCCTGTCTCCCCATTCCGTAGCCCTGGGGTTATAGCCACAGGCGTGGCCAGGCCCAGCCTTTTCCATGGGTACTGCAGACTGGAGTTCAGCTCCTCCTGGCTGTGTGCAGCGAGCAAGCGCTTTACTCATTTGAACCGTCTCCCCAAACCCCTCCACCTGGCTTTCACGTCGGTTCTGGGGATCTGAACCCGGGTCCTCACTTTCCTAACTGAACCATCTCCCCAGCTTCTTGGATTGGTTTTTGTCTGGGACACGAGCAAAGGTCCAAGTTCACACTCTAGTGTGTGAACTTGCTTCCCGTGGGCCGTTCGTTAAGAAGACCTTCGTTTCCTCTTTGAATGATTCGGGCACTGGTTGAGAGCCGGTTGGGCCCTCCATGCAAGGGCTCACTTCTGCTTGACGGCATCGGTCCACACGCCTGTGCTTCTGACAAGCAGCAGTTTGGGTGACTGGCCTTGCGGTGGTTTAAGATCCAGAACCGTGAGTCTTCTGGCTTTGCTGTTCTTGCTCGGGTCTGGGTTTGGTGTTTTGTTATTGTTGTTTTTCTGTTTGGACGCCCTTGATTGAGTCCATATAATTTCTGAAACACACTTCCCTCTTTTCCTTTCTTCACATTTTTGTGTCTATCCCGTGTGCGTGGGCCACTGTGTTTGCGTGAAAGCTGGAGGACAAGTTGTGGAGTCACGTCTCTGTTCTCAACACAGAGGTTCTGGGCTCAAACTCAGGTTGCCGGGTTTGGTAGCGAGCACCTTTTCCTGTCAACATCTCACTGACCCCCAACATTAGTTTTTCTGCTGCAAAAAGGAAAAAACATTGAAATCTGGTAGAAATCTACCCATTGAATTGGTGCTACTGTATCTTGACAACAGTAATTCCTACAACCTATGAACATGGGATATTTTTCTATTTTAATACCATTTTTTTTTTGTCTTTTCAGCAACATTTTATAGTTTTCAATAACCAATGTGATGGTTAATCTTGATTTTTAACCTGCCAGGATTCAGAAGAGTCCACACTTTTGGTTGTGTTAGTTAGTGTGGGCATTTCCAGAAATTTGATGGGGAGGCAGGAGCACCCACCTACCCTGAATGTGTGTGGGGCTATGTTACAAGCTGAGGCCCTAGACTGAATAAGAAAAAGTGAGCAGAGGCCGGCATTCATCTCTCTCTGCTGCCTGAGTGCAAAGGCGATGTGACCAGCCACTTGACAGGCCTGCCTCCATTCCTTCCCCTCTGTGATAGATTATATCCCTTCATGCCCTGAGCGGAAGCAAAACCTTTCTTTAAGCTGCTATTGTCAGGTAGTTTGTTACAGCAACAGTAAAGTAACTAATAACTAATGTAGTGTTTCTTTTAAATCCTTGGTTAATTTAATCCCAATCTTTTGTCTCCTCTCTCTCTCCCCCCCTCTCTCTCTCTCCCTCCCCCCCTCTCTCTCTCCCTCCCCCCCTCCCTCCATCCCCCTCTTCCTCTTCCTCCCTCTTCCTCCCCACCCCAACCCCCCCCCTCAGTGCACACCCCCATGAACACACAAAGGCACAGGGAAGCCAGAGGAGGCTATCAGGTACCCTGCTCCATTACCCTTTCCTTCCTCTGCCTTGTTCCTTTGAGATAGGGCTTCTTGCTGAAACTAGACCTAGGCTTGAGGAGCCCAAGCCCCAGTGACCCTCCTGTCTCTGCCCACCGTGGTGGGGGGGTTACTTGTGCAAGCACAGACATGCCTAGCTGTTTTGGTTTGTTTTTTCACATGGATGCTAGGATCTGAACTCAGTTCTCTCTCTAGCCCTTATTTTATTCTTTTTTATGCCGTTACACATGTAAGTTCCTCCTTCATTTCTCAGACTGTTGTTACTGTATGGGAATGCAACTGATTTTATATAACTATTAAATTTAATGCCTATAATAATCTCTGTCTGTCTGTCTGTCTGTCTGTCTCTGTGTAATTCTTTTGGAAAGAACTTACACTAGTGTGTTGATCCTGTTCTTAGCTGAAAAGCTTTCTTGCTGTCAGCATTGAACACGGCGCTAAGGCTTATCGATTTTGCTGTTGCTCTGCGAGCCAGCTTTTTATCTTCATCAGCTTCCTCCATTGTTTTTCTTTATCTCTGCTCTCATCTCCAGTGTTTCCTTCCCCTGCTAGCCTTGGTTTAGTTTGTTCTATTTTCTAGTTGTTCACAGGATAAAGATCTTCCCTCTGTTTGAGGGCAGCAGATGCAGCTCAGCACGCGCTGATAACAACATGGCTTTCACCACGTTGCGTAAGCTGTGGTGTTGTTGCGTAAGCTGTGGTGGTCCGTGCTTTCTTTTCTATTTGGCTTACATGTTTCTAATTTCCTCTGTGATTTCTTCTCTGACACACTGGGCTTTTAGAAGTGTTAATTTCATATTTTTGTGAGTTTTTCTTCTGTTTATTGACTTCTAGTTCCGTTCCACTGCTGTGCGAATGCATTTCCTGGTTTGTTTTCTGTCTTTAAAAATGTACAAGCTGTCCTAGAGGTTCGCTTGTGTACACTTGAGGGGAAAAATGTGTTTGTTGTTCAGTTGAATGCTTTGTATACATTTGTTATGTCCAATTGGCTTGTGGTGTTTTTCTCCCTTCTGTTACCTTAGTAATCTATCATCATTGAACCCCGAATATTGAAGTCTTCAGTTATTGTAGAACTATTTTCTCTTCAAATCTATTAGTTTGTGCTTCATAAATTCTAGACCTTTCACACATATTTGAATTACATGCTTTAAAATTCAGGCAGGCTACAAGCTCCTGTGGTTTTCTTCCTATATTATGACTACACTTTTAGGATCCATCCCTACTGAGCTGAGATGCTGCGGTTCATTCACTGCCCTATGGAGGTTCTCCTCCCTCCTTTTTCCCCTTCCTTCCCTCCTTCCTTCTTCCTTCATCTCCTTCTCTCTCTTTTCTACAAAGAAAAGGTTCTATGTAGCCCACGCTGGTCTTAAAGTTGTGTCCTCCAGCCTCAGACTCCCAGGTGCTGTTAATCCGAGCATGCTCCACCATGCCCGGATGTGTCCATTTCTTCGTGTGGCTCTTCTGGACTACCTCTGCAGTCTGTACGGCCATTATGCTGACTGCACAGTGGAGTCTGTTATCTTTCAGTGGTAGTTCCCTGGTGGCGTGGGCTGTACCGCTTACCTTCAAATGCTTAAGATCCAGACGTGTGTGTCTTCTTCGTAAATGTCTCTTTATGTCTTGGACCCATTTGGCAATCAGGACATTTGTTACTGATGGCCTTAGGAGTATATGGTGTGTATGTTTTATGTGACAGTTCATTACAAGTCCACCCAGTGGGCTTATTCTTTCATTCTCTTGACAGTATCTTAGTAGATATTTTTTATGTTGATGAGATCTAGTTCATCACTTTTATTTTCGTTTCTTTGTTTGTTTGTTTGTTTTAGTGTGTGCCTTTGGCATCCTATCTTAGGAAATCTTTGTCAGGCCCGCACAATGAGCTTTCCTGTGGTGCTCTGGGATTTTTTTTTTTTTTTTTTTTTTTACAGCTTCATGTTTTACTCTTGGGTTTGTGATCCATTAACTTTTAAGATACACCCGAGTCCAGCTTCCCTTGTGTGCAGTGGTCCTGGCAGACCGTTTCTCTCCATTTCATGGCTTTGTTTCTTAGACAAAGATCAGCTGATCTGTTTACGTGACTGTTTCAGGGCTCTGCTCTGTTCTGCTGATGGTTGCCTGTCCCTCCTCCTCGGCTCCTCCCTTCAGCCCTTGTGTTGACCTGAGGCCTTCTGCCTCTGCATATAAACACTGCATGTCAATACTCACAAATCTTGCTTGGGTATTTACTGGGACTGCATTGCATTGATTTGTAAATCAAAATGTAAAGAAAACTGACAACATTGAAATCTCCCTCCCCACAAATCCAGAATGTCTCTCCACGTAGCTGGTTACAGAACTGTTACAAAGAGAACAAAGAGCTACTGGTTACAGTAGCTGGTTTTTCTCTGATATCTTTTGTTAGAGTTTGGTAGCTGGCCTTTGCAAATGTCTTTTAGATTTAGTCCTTTTTATTTGGTACATTGTGTTAAATAGCGTCCTGTTTTCCTTCCAGGTACCTACCCCATGCTCCTTGCTGGCATTCTGGAGAGTGACGATGCTTGCATCTCACTCTGTGTCCTGAGGTCTTCCTGGGACTGCTTGTCAGTTTCAGGAACCTTTTTGGTCAGTTCTTTCAGATTTTCTACATAGATGATCACATCGGCCAGGGAGAGTTCACGTCTTTCTTCCCAGTCTGAATGCTTCTTTAACGTCCTCCTCTTGAGTGTTGAGTTATCTGTGTGATGTTAGAAGTGGAGAGGGTGTCTTTGCCTTGCTCCTGATTTTGGAGGGAAAGCTTTTGAGTTCTTCGCCACCACCCTGGAGTTCACTCTAGGAGCTTTATATAGATAATCCGTACCATGCTGCACAACGGAGAAGCACTTTTTAAAAACTTTGCCAAATGCCTTTTCTGCATATCTTGTTTCCACAGCTCCTGTAATAATTAATTATCTTTGTTTCTTCCTTCATTTGTTTTACTTTTCTTTTTTTTCCCCCCTCTCTTGGTTTTTCCAGACAGGGTTTCTCTTTGTAACAGCTCTGGCTGTCCTGAGACTGACTTGGTAGCCCAGGCTGGCCTTGAAGTCACAGAGATCCATCTGCCTCCGCCTCCCATGAGCTGGGGTTAAAGGTGTGTGCCACCTCCCCTGTCTTCACCAGCTGATTTTCTCTTTCTTTTCTTTCAGTGTTCTGTCTCTATTTCAATGGTGTTTCAGAACAAAAAATAAAGTCACATAGTTACGTATATATTTTAAATCTTGTAGAAGGCATAAAAAACAGTTACCAACAGAAAAACAAATTTTTTTCCTATACCCCTAAATAGATTGCCTACAAGTACCTGCAAACGTCAATCTTTGTGGTACTTATGTTATTGTATACTTGAAATGACAATTTACAGAGATGGAAAATTAAGAGGTTTGTTTTTGTTTTTTGTTTTTTCTCGAGACAGGGTTTCTCTGTGTAGCTTTGCGCCTTTCCTAGATCTCGCTAGACCAGGCTGGCCTCGAGAGGAGGGTTTTTTTTTTTTTTGTTTTGTTTTGTTTTTTTGTTTTGTTTTGTTTTGTTTTGTTTTTAGTTAGAGCGATAATAATGTGTGAGTTAGCCCTTGCTAAAGACAGGGAGAAAATGGAGTCCCTTTCCTCTCAGGCAGCTGTTCCAGGGCTCTGCTTCCCTTCTGCCCCTCACTCCTCACTCCGTGGCACTGCTGTGCTCTTCTCTAGGGCGCTCACTGTGTGCTTTCTCTTCTGTACCATCGTGGCTCCTGGCGTCCTTTCCAGAGTCCACTCTTCACTGGACTTGGCAGCTCCGCACCTCGCTTTGCTTGGGACCTCCCCCCCCCCAACTTCCGCTTGGCAGTGACTTCAGATCCCCCTCTCTGTGAGGCCCTTTCCTTTTCAGACTGGGATGATGGCCTCTGGACTTGCTGTCAGAGCAAGAATGGCCTCATCTGCTAATATCCTCCAGACTCTCTCATTTTAGAAACCTTCATTTTTCCCCCCGGCTTTCTCCTCTGTCACCATGACTCTAGTTCTTCATGAAGGGTCGAGATGTGTCCTCTTACAGTCTCTGCTGAATGATTTTCTTCCTCTTCTCCTCTTTTCTTGTTACTCTCGCGGCTGCTTCCTGAAGTCTCAGCAAAGGAAGAGGGGATTTGGGGTGTGTGTGTGTGTACTTCTGCTTTTCTGTAGCTTTCCTCCTTTCCTTCCTTCCTTTTCTTTCTTTCTTTTCCTCTTTCTTTCTTTCCCTCTTTCTCTTTTCTTTTTCAAGTCTATCAAATTTCCCAGAAGCTTCTGGTTCAGTGGGGCCCCAGCAACCTTAGGAATTGAATTTCAGGTTCTTCTTTACCATCCCTTGCAACATATTCCTGCGATGGATCTTTTGTGGTCAAGTTCCTCCCTAGTACATTTCGTTTCAGTGCAAACCTATTGTTTCCCACCTCCGATATCAGCTCCAAGGGCTACATCGACGGCCCTGAGATCTCAGGAGGAACGGAATTGGTTCCAGGAAGGCCAAACAAGGGGCAGTCTCCACCTGTGCTGACATGACCTCACTTGTGACATTTAATACACCTTACATTTTGAACCCGAATGCCAAAGGGCTGATCTCTGATGTTCATGTCATCTTGGACTTATTTTTCTCTTGAGATGTTTTCTGCCACTCACATTTGTGATTGGTCTCTCCTTCCTTTTCTTCTCTTTGTTTTCTTCTTTAATTCCTGCTGAGGCCTCATACATGACACTCAGGCCATTTACATGCTCATCTCCCACAAGCAATCTGTCATCCAGTGACTCCTGTCATCCCGTGACTGACTCTTGTGACTGATTCTTGTCATACTGTGACTCTTGTTCTTTAAGGTACCGCTACATTAATTTTTCTTGTTTCTTTTTGTCATGTGATGTCTTCTGTTCTGCCAGCCCATGATGTATTGACCCACCATAAGGACCACACCACCTTCTTGATGTTGGATTTGGATACAGGGTAAACGTCCTTTTTACACATGAAATGGGTGAATGACTTCCCCGTTTTGGAATCCAAGGTAGGGAAGCCAGCTTATAGGTCTGTGAGGGATGTAAACACACCCAGGGCACCATGAACTGATTTTCAAATGTGAAATGTTTCAAATGGTGAACACCCTGGGGTCAACCCCACTTGAATGTGGTGTATAAGTCTTTTTGTATGTAACTGGATTCATAACACTTTAAAAATGTTTTAGATTTATTTATTTATTTTTGCATGTATAAGCATGTGTACATGACAGAATGTCGTGACATGTGTGTGGAGGTCAGAGGTCAGCTCATGAGAGATGGTTCTCTACTTCTACAATGTGGTTTCCAGGAATTGAATCCAAGTTGTCATTCCTGACAGCAAGTACACTTACCCTCTGGACCATTTTGCTGGCACAAAATAATCTAGATTCAAGTTACTAATATTTAGCTAAGGGATTTTCCTTGCCTGTCCCCGCCAGCTGTATTGACCCATCATAAGGCCCACACCAGCATAGTTAATCATCACTCTTCATAAGAGATACTGATCTGTAGGTCTCTTTCTTTGGTGCTTCTGTCTGGTTTGGGTATTAGTGTGATGCTGGCCTTGCAGAATGGGTGAAGATGTGTTCGTTCTTCTGACTGGGACTGGAGAAAATCAGTATATTCTCATCCTTAAGTGTTTGCGAGAACTTCCTGAGAATCCATCACTCTGGGCTTGCTACTTCATTTTGGGATATTGTTATTTATTACTTACGGTTATTTATTATTTATTATATATATTGGCTTACTCTGCTTTCTTGTTTCTTCTCATAAGGTGTGCGTTTTGGCACATTGTATCTTTTAAGGAACTGATCCTTTTTCTTTTTTCTCCGTCTAGCTATCCTGCTTGGACTCTACTTATCCACACGTCAGCTTGATGGTCTAAGATCCATGTCCCCCTTCTTTCTCCTCCGCCCCTTTTCACTTCTCTCTCCACATTTTCACGTAGAGATTTCTCTTCACCTAATCTTCAGCTTCGTGGATTCCCTCCTGTTACATCTAATCAAAACCTGTTTATCTCTAGTATTGTACTTTTTCTTGCATTTTTGTTTTTAAAGAAGATCGAGCATTTCAAATTTCTGTTCATTTATTAGTGGGGTATGGGGGGTATGCACATGCCACTGTGTCATAAGACAACTTTGGGGAGTTGGACAGGGTCTCCCTTGCTTCTGCCTTCCTGTGTACTCTGGGCCAGCTGACTCCACAGCCTTCAAGGCGATTCTCCTGTCTCAGTCTACCACGCCACTGCAGGAGTGCTGGGATTACAGATGTGGCCACTGTGCCTGGCTTTTCTTTCCATGGGTCCTGGTAACTAAACTCAAGTCACCAGGCTTGTAAAGTAAGCGCTTTCACCCACAGAGACCTCTCCCCAGCTCACTGATAACTTGTTCAAATCTTAGATGGTCTTTTAATAAAAACAAAACAAAACTCAGGGTGAAAGCTCAAAGATCAGAGAAGCTGAACAGCCAGCCACTAGTTCTTACTTCTGTGAAATCCCCAGTCTAAAGAGCGTGAGTTCCTGTCTCCTCACGCCTTATATACCTGGGATTAAAGGTGTGTGTGCTACCGTGGCCTGGCTCTGTTTCCAGTGTGGCCTTGAACTCACAGAGATCCAGATCTCTGCCTCCCGAGTGATAGGATTAAAGGTTTATGCCACCACTTCCTGACCTCTATGTCTAATCTAGTGGCTGGCTCTGTCCTCTGATCCTCAGGGAAGTTTATTAGGGTACACACTCTATCACCACAATAACTTCCTTGAAATTCCGTTCAACGTGTCCACTTGTCAAGGAAATCCTTTCTAGTGGCTGTTACCTTGACTCGTGGAATGTCCTTGCTGGATGGCTCTAACACCACTGGGTCTGCTTCTGTTGCATGCTTTCTCTGTTCTTTGTGTGTTTTCCCAATTGTTAGGGAATAATGACTCGTGTGTAACAGGCTAATGGCGACTGGGGTAAATGGTGTCTTCTTACAAAGGATGTGACTAGTTCATCCACGGGAGAGCTGAGCATTGGGCCATTGCTACCCTGGGCTGATGTGGGGCCTGGAGCTCAGGAGTGAGGGGGGTGGGGGGGTGGGGGAGTCGTGGCAGAGTTCCTACTTCAGACACAGTTCAGAAGTGTCACTTTCCTCTCCCTTAGGTGAAGACCCCTCTGTCCCCTGCTTCTGCTTCCAGGCCAGGCTCTCGTTACCTGATACAGGACTGATAAAGCTAGGGGGATTTGTTGTGATCTGCACCGAGGCATGCCGAAAAGCAGGGGGCTCTCCTTTCAGCTTCAGTGTAGCCTAGAGGTTGTTGGGCGTTTTCAGACGATCTTGCCACTGGGAGTTGGATAGCATTGGTTCTTTTCAGTCTCTGCACCAAGCAGGTGGGGCACTGGTGAGAGAGGACCCCAAAAGTCGCTGGTGCATACATACAAATAGCATTGTATGGAGTGAGCAGGTTGTGTTTATGTACACACATATATCTACACGTCACAACCACTGAGGAAAAAGAGGCATGACTTAGAAAGAGAGCAAGGTGCGGTACCCAGGAGGGATTGGAGGGAGGAAAGGAAGGGAAAAATGATTTAATTATAACCTCATATTTTTTTAAGCCATTGGCATTTCTCTGTTAACTCTACTACTCTGCAAGGTGATCTTGGAAAGTCTGGCTTCGATCCAGTGTCCTGGTGCATCCCGGGATCCCCGGGGGCTATAAACTCCACAGTCTTCAACCCTCACTTTCACTTTGTTACTTCGCACCTCTCCATCTGGAAAGCTTTTTTTTTCCCTTCTTCTGTGTATTCCTGTAATGAAAATGCAATGTCCTGTCTGAAGTAGCGAGAGCAGCCCCCTTTCTGCCCGGCTGGAAAGCCTTGGGTTACTACATGTCCAGCCTCCAAGCTCCTGCGGATATCAGGCAGAAGCTGGCCAGAGACACGCACCGCCCGCCCTCTCCCGCACCCCCCAGCCTGTGGAGGGCCTCCCTTCTTCCCAACCCCAGTTCTGAATTACTGTCTCTGTAATGAAATTCCTACCCCTGGTTCTAGCTCCCCAGGGTAACGCCTACCACGTGTAAACTACCTTGCCCAAGCGAGGCAGGTGCTTTGGTGTGCCGGCATGACCTCCGAGCTCCGGGCTGCTTCTGCGTGTACTCTGAAGTTTAGAGTGCTGAAGCCATTTTTCCTGTTCTAGGAAAAGAGAGTCTTCCCACTCCTGTCCGTGGATAAAGAGGAACTGGGCTGGAAGCATGTGGCCCATCCTTAGAGGCTGGAAGAGGGGATGTGTGAGTCCACGTGGAGCCCTGGCACGGGCTGTGCTGGGCCAGGCATGGCACCCCTGCGGCCGTGCCGTGGCCAGCGCTGCCTCGGTGGGCCAGGATGAGTACAGCTTTGTGGTGGTGGGTGCGGGCTCGGCTGGCTGTGTGCTCGCCAACCGTCTCACCGAGGACCCGGACCACCGGGTGCTGCTGCTAGAGGCCGGTCCTAAGGACGTGGTGATGGGGAGCAAGCGCCTCCAGTGGAAGATCCACATGCCTGCCGCCCTTGTAGCCAACCTGTGTGACGACAAGTACAACTGGTACTACCACACTGAGGCACAGCCAGGCCTGGACGGCCGTGTGTTGTACTGGCCACGCGGCCGGGTCTGGGGGGGATCCTCATCCCTCAACGCCATGGTCTACATCCGTGGACATGCTGAGGACTATAACCGCTGGCACTCCCAAGGTGCTGAGGGTTGGGACTATGAGCATTGCCTGCCCTACTTCCGCAAGGCACAGAGACACGAGCTGGGACCCGACAGGTACCGCGGTGGTGACGGCCCACTGCACGTGTCTCGGGGCAAGACCAACCACCCCCTTCACCAGGCCTTCCTGCAGGCCACACATCAGGCTGGCTACCCCTTCACCGAAGACATGAATGGCTTCCAGCAGGAGGGCTTCGGCTGGATGGACATGACCGTCCACCAAGGTACTGATTAATTAGCTCCTTCTAATGATAGTCATTCCCCCTGACCCCATCAGGGTCACTGAGTGCCAAAATAAGGCTGGTGTTAGGTGAGGGGGAGATTCTAGACTCACCTAGCCGTCACAAGACATGGCCCAACTACTTGGGCATTCGCCGAGCCTCTCGACCATGTGGTAACAGCAGAGGCGAATGCAGACTCTCCAAGGTCCTGCCTAGCCTGATGGGGCAGCCAAGCCCTACCACCACAGATCTAGGAAGCTGAGACGTGTAGGGATTTCAGTCTGTGGTGCCTATGGCCAGGATGAACCCAGTGGCCTGGCTGGGGGCAGGAGAGGCCTTGGAAGAGTGAAGAAAAACAGGTCTGTGTAATGAATAACACCCATGGTCTTCTAGAGACTTGTGCATGAGCAAGTCGAGGCAGAACGAGATGGCACAAGACTACTTACCTTGTGTTAGCCATCACCCCTTTGTGGATGGATGCATGCAGACCCAGCACGGGGATACGGGGCCTTGACCACAACAGGACAGAGCACGTCCTGGGGCTCTCAGCAGCCTGGACTGCAGGCTAGGGTCTTGAAGAGCCCAGGGCGGGGTAGAGTTGCTTTCTCCAGCATGGTCCCCCTGCCCAGGAATGAGGGGAGAGCAGCAGGCCACACGTGATCTTGCTCCACCCTGCAGGGAAGCGCTGGAGCGCAGCCTGTGCCTACTTGCACCCGGCACTGAGCCGCCCCAACCTCAGGGCCGAGGTCCAGACCCTTGTGAGCAGAGTGCTGTTTGAGGGCACACGTGCAGTGGGTGTGGAGTACTTCAAGAACGGCCAGAGCCACAAGGTGAGCTGGCTCCGGGGGGAGGTGCGGGAACTTAGAGGGCGGGCAAGGGGGAGGCAGTGACCGGGCCGTCTTGGGGTGTCCTCCCCAGCCACATGCTCTTGTCCCTATGCTGAGTTATAACAGCTGGTAGTGGTGGCAGGATTGTCCCTGGGTTCCTTACAAGACACAGAGGTCAGAAGCCCCCAAACCCCTGGCACCTGCAGACTCCATGGTACCCTGATATGAATGCCTCCATGGGCTTCTTGCCTGCCACATCCACCCCCCAAGGAGTCCCCTAGTACCTTCTAACGTGGTTCCAGGGTCCTGGCCTGTCAAAAACCATTAGGTTGATCCTAGAAGCTTAAAAACCCTCAAATGTAATCGTACCGTATATCCGTGGGGCTTTTCAGCGGTGTGTCAGAGACAGTCTTGCCCCACCTCCTCCCATGTTTGTGGGCCTGCTTCAAATCACTCTAGTGTCTGCTATCAGTGATGGCCTTGGAGCTCCACCGTCCCTGTTCTTAAGGCTGTCACTGAAAGTCACACATGGTGACTCCGATGTACAGATGGCTTTTAAGTAGCCAACCGGTAAGCCCCCACCTCTTGACTCTAGGGCCTTGGGAGCAGACTCTCCACGCGGGGTAACTTCCCAAGGCCGCGCTCCTGTGATGGGGCTGTAAGCGGGTACCTCCCCGTGAGGCCGGAGTAGGTCAGCTGGCTTTTCGAAGTGTGATTGGTGGTCCCCTGCCTCTTCCAGGCGTATGCCAGCAAGGAGGTGATCCTGAGTGGGGGTGCCATCAACTCTCCACAGCTGCTCATGCTCTCTGGCGTTGGAAACGCAGACGACCTCAAGAAACTGGGCATCCCTGTGGTGTGCCACCTGCCTGGTGAGCTCCCTTCCTGACTGCTGCCCAGAGGACGGGCTCTGGAGACCCCAGCAGCTTATTGCTTGGTGTAGGGAGGTGGTACTTCTTCCAAGTGTCACATCTATCCTTCTCACACGGCTGAGGGCCGCTGGGCCTCACTGGGCACTCCTATTACCAGACCCTGGGTCCTCATGCTATTTCCCTCCGCCCCTCCCCCTCAGGCAGCCTCTGCACCTTTTAGGAGTGCATCCTGTAACAGCAGGGCTGAGATCTCCACCAGTACGGGTCCGTGGTGGGAAAGGTCTATCCCCAAGATTTACGAGCTGCTCTAAGCACAAATAAGGCCAGCTCAGGGCTCCGGACCCACTGTCCATGTAAAGACCCAGGCTTCATCTTTCCAGCTGTCTGTGATGTCCTCAAGGCCTTAGCTTTCTTGCCTCGTCCTCCATGTCCGAGGGGCTGGCCTTTCACCGAGGGCTTTCCTCGAGAGGCCCGTGGGAGCGGTCTATGTCTCGACGGCCCAGTGTGCCCTTGAGATTGAATGGGCTTAAGTAGTGTCTGCACAGCATGCTGGGACTGCTTCCTCCTTCCACAGACTGGGGGCTGACAAGTGTCAATCCCTGGCCAACCATCAGCGACAAATTACCACTCCGTACCTGCTGTGATTGCGGCCCCCGTCCTTGGAGGGCGCTGCTGAGAAGGGCACCCGAGTGGCTGCTGTAGAGGGGGTGACAGGGCCGGTGGCCTTAGCAGCCTTTGAGAGAGGGCCAGACTTGACTAAGAGACTCGAAGCAGTGACTCAGGCAGACAACTTGTAAGCTGAGGCCAGAGCAGGCAGGAACTGGCTTAGAGGATAACTGGACTGGAGAGACATCTCCAAAACCAAGGGTTTGCCTCTGTGAAAGCCACTTTTCCTAACCATGCCTTCCCGTGTCAGGAGTTGGGCAGAACCTGCAGGACCACCTGGAGATCTACATTCAGCAGGCATGCACGCACCCCATCACCCTCCACACGGCCCAGAAGCCTCTGCGGAAGCTAAGCATCGGTTTGGAGTGGCTCTGGCGGTTCACAGGTGGGCCTGCCTCCCGGGGAACTCGGTGGCACTAACAGGTGGGCCTGCCTCCCGGGGGACTTGGTGGCCCTAACAGGTGGGCCTGTCTCCCGGGGAACTCGGTGGCCCTAACAGGTGGGCCTGCCTCCCGGGGAACTTGGTGGCACTAACAGGTGGGCCTGTCTCCCGGGGAACTTGGTGGCCTTAACAGGTGGGCCTGTCTCCTGGGGAACTTGGTGGCCCTAACAGGTGGGCCTGTCTCCCGGGGAACTTGGTGGCCCTAACAGGTGGGCCTGCCTCCCGGGGAACTTGGTGGCCCTAACAGGTGGGCCTGTCTCCCGGGGAACTTGGTGGCCCTAACAGGTGGGCCTGTCTCCCGGGGAACTTGGTGGCCCTAACAGGTGGGCCTGCCTCCCGGGGAACTTGGTGGCACTAACAGGTGGGCCTGTCTCCCGGGGAACTTGGTGGCCTTAACAGGTGGGCCTGTCTCCTGGGGAACTTGGTGGCCCTAACAGGTGGGCCTGTCTCCTGGGGAACTTGGTGGCCCTAACAGGTGGGCCTGTCTCCCGGGGAACTTGGTGGCCCTAACAGGTGGGCCTGTCTCCCGGGGAACTCGGTGGCCCTAACAGGTGGGCCTGTCTCCCGGTGAACTTGGTGGCTGTGGCCTGTGGGCGCCATGGTTTTCCTGAGGAGCCGAGATGAGCTTCCGGTTGCTAGGTATGAAGTTGGATGCAGTCACCAGAACCCATTTTCCTGTCTGCAAGGCAGGGACACAAAGGTCCTTCCTGCCTGGCGGGCAGGTAGCCTTTGCAGACCTGAAGCCCCTCACTTGGCATGTAGCTGGCATTTAAAGTTGTAATGCTGGGCATGGCCTCCTGGAGAAAGAAAACAATTATGGACAGACCTTGAACCCAAGCCCCAAGTCCAAGAAGAGGAGGAACCCTGGGAACAGCTGGCCCACCTGCCATACCCTGACTGACTCTTCTGCCTTGTCCCCATGTGACCCTCAGGGGACGGAGCCACATCCCATCTTGAAACAGGAGGGTTCATCCGCAGCCGGCCTGGGGTCCCCCACCCGGACATCCAGTTCCACTTCCTGCCCTCCCAAGTGATTGACCACGGGCGGAAACCCACCCAGCAGGATGCTTACCAGGTACGCAGACAGCCGTGGCCAGACGCCCTGCCTTCCTGCTCCTGCGTTAGACTAGACCTCCATGGTGTTATTGTCCCACCGTGCAGACCTTCATCTGGTACTCTGCTCCCCAGTGGCTACTGTCTGCCTGGAAGAGGAAGGGGGGCCCAAACCTTACCCCAGGGAGAGAGCCCAGGAGTCAGTCTGCAGGATGTATAGAGGGCAGGATCCATACCAGTGAGAACAGGCAAAACGACCTCAGCCCCCGGATCATCCCCTGAAAGTTTCAGACAGGGGATGGGGTGGTTGGAAGAGGGTCAGGTCCTCAACCTTGTATGCTCCACACTGGGTGCTGAGCCCCACCCACAGGGAACCCCAGCCTTCTCTAAGCTTCTGAGTGGTAGTTACTGGAGATGACTGTGAACTGTTTCCTCTGGACCTTCCCTAGGTACATGTGGGAACCATGAGGGCCACAAGTGTGGGCTGGCTCAAACTGAGAAGTGCCAACCCTCGGGACCACCCTGTGATTCACCCCAACTACTTGTCAACAGGTAACTCGGAAGCTACCTTGGGGTCCCCTGGGCCTGGCTTGTCCCCAATCCTTACTGCGGATCACCTTTCCTAACACCGGGGTTACTCTCAGTTCTGGGTCACACGAGGTAGCCCGGAGCCTCACTGTGCACAGCCGGACAGGGGTGGAGTTTTCAGACCCATCTGTATAGGCACAGAGGCCAGGCCCGTGCACACTACCTGCCCGACCTTTTAGCACTGAGAAGCATGCATGCTGCATTCCCAGGCCCGCCTCTTTGCATACAGCAGCACAGATACTACTCACGGGGAAGGTTTTACCCTCATGGCATGGGGGCTTGACAGCCACATGGTCCTGAGTAGATTACACATCTTTACCCCTGGTTGGCAGAGAAAGCAGACCTCAGACACAAACGTGGACCTCCTGGCACCGTAACTGCTTCTAGGCAGGTGACAAGCACTTTGTGGCTTGATTCTCCACGTCCCTGTCTTTGCCCCCCAGTTCCACTTGACCAGCAGGATAAAAGAAGAAGGAGAACTCATTGATCTCTCCTCCACAGAAACCGACATCCAGGACTTCCGTCAGTGTGTGAGGCTGAGCAGAGAAATTCTTGGGCAAGAAGCCTTGGCTCCCTTCCGGGGCAAAGAGCTGCAGCCTGGATGCCATGTCCAGTCAGACCAAGAGATAGATGCCTTTGTGCGGGCGAAAGCAGACAGTGCTTACCACCCATCCTGCACCTGTAAGATGGGCCAGCCCTCTGACCCCACTGCCGTGGTCGACCTGCAAACCAGGGTCCTTGGGGTAGAAAACCTCAGAGTCATCGATGCCTCCATCATGCCCAGCGTGGTCAGTGGCAACCTGAATGCTCCCACAATAATGATTGCAGAGAAAGCAGCTGACATGATTAAGGGGAATCCTGCACTCTGGGACAAGGATGTTCCTGTCTACAAGCCGCAGACTCTGGCCACCCAGCGTTAAGGCAGCCACTGCCTGAGGATCATAGAGGAACTCATGTCAAGAGATCCAACTCATACGGCCCTGCCCCCAGATAGTTCCTGAAACTGTGTAGAACCTTGGGACCCAGATATCCCTACTCATGGCTAAGACCTTCATGGTATCTGAAGAAATAAGGCCATGGTAGTAAGTGAGGCAAGGAGGAAGACTAGTCTGCACACTGGGATCCTCCTCCCGACCTCCCGGGGTTAAAAGTTCAGGAGGTTAACTCTTGCATGATTTTCTCACCAGCCCTCCAGCCATCTCCAGTCCAGTGTTCTGCTGCCAGGAGTGGAATGATCCCTTCCCTGGCCTCCCACCTCAGGCCACTTCTGCACAGGCAGGGTGCTTGAACTGGACTGGGTTCTCCAAGGACGCTTTAGCTGAGGCCAAGAGCCAGGGCTGGTACCTGAGCTCATGTCCACGATGAGAGGAAAGGCAGCCAGCCGGAGGGTGCTGGCCGTCCTTTCTCCTGCCTTGACTCAAATCTGAAGAGTGGGGTGCAGGGATGGGGGCTCAAGTGATTGCACAACTCACCTGCCTTGTCCTGACTGTCCTGACAAGAAAACGAAGACCAGTTTTTCTAAGATGTCCAAAGCCACCATCTATATTAGGGAAGAAAAGAATCACTGTATAGAAACCTGCATCGCGAGGCCTAGAAAAGAGGGGGATATCAGAATCCCAGGCTCCACGAGGGTTGACTGGGAGTGGCCGGAGCCGCCGTCTGGACATCTGAGAAAGGCCTTTCAGAAAGGTTGAAGTAAACCACTGCATTTCTTTCAAAAACCAGGTTGATTTTATTTCGTCTTACCTGTGCCTTGCCTTCTTTTTTTTTTTTGCCCACCGTGTTCCAAAAGAAAGTCAAGAAAGAAAACCCTAGGTCTGCCAAGAGCTTCTCACAGAGCAGATGCCACACGGCAGTCATCCGTGGCGTCCTCAGCAGTGAGGGTGCCACCCTGGGAGGGCCGTGTTCTGCTCTCATGCAGCCATGATAAAGAAGACTGGACTCCGTCGAGCTCCTCAGTTATAGCCAGGCCTTTCTCTCACCGTGGCATACCAAGGCAGGCTCCACGTGTTGGTATGACTTAGCCACACGAGGAAACGTGTCTCTGGAGACGAAAAGTGAAGGTTACACGTCCAGAACTCAAAGATGTCAAGTGGGAAATTGCTGTTCGGGTTCAAACTCAGGATAGAACATGGGATTCAGAGGCTTCCTCGCTGGAGTCCTGATGGCCTAACATGGGGGCTCCTGTTTCCAGCCCGAGTAGAACAGTCCTGCCTGCAATGCTGAATCCAAAAGCCAGGGCTGTCTGGGAGTCCCAGCGCCACGAGGGAGCCAGAGCGGTGGAATGACGCAAGCCTGCTTGGGTTACAAAGTGGGGCCCCCACAGGCCATCAGACCGAGTCTCATGGGGACCTGGACAGGCTTTGTTTTGGCTAAGCACGCTCCTTGGCAAGGAGCCTGTCATGCCTAAAACACGGAAGGCCACAGGTTGCCAAAACTGGTGCACACGCACCTTGCAAGCGCACGGCCCAGGGTTGACCCTTAGAATCAGGAAGCAGCCGCTGCACTTGTGAGCTGTGTTGAGAGAACTTGCATGTATCTTGCTGTTGGCCAAATGTGTTCCTGACAGATCACAGGGGAGACAGGAACAACTCACCAGCATGACCGGAAACGGTCACAGAAGCAGGAGGTGGAAGCACCGTGACATTCAAGCCTTCTGCCTCCGGTGCCCGCTGCAGGGTTACTTTCCATAAATGCAAAATGGGCTCTTCCCACCTGCCACACTGTGTCCCTCGGGCCCCACGACTTTCCATATTTCCACTGATAAACTACCACGATATCAAATCTAATGCAAAGTTTTTTTTTTTTTTTAATCTTCAGAATTAGGGTGGGGGGAAAGAACATGACCTACCCCGAGGCCCTAGTTGGTAGCCTGAGTGGCCCCTGCTGGCTCAGCTGCACATTCTTCCAACCACCCCTCGTTCCCACATCAGAGGCCAGCGTCTGAGACTCTCCCTCAGGCCCCACTGCCCTCCCGGTTCCCAGGAAGCAGAGCTGGAGTGTGTGTGTGTGTGAGTGTGCGTGTGCATGTGCGTGTGCACAATGGGAGTGTGTGCGTGCGTGCGTGTGCCCCTGCCCCTGATGTGGCACTCTGTTTTTTACAAGTAAACCAACACTCCACCCCTGAAACAAAGGTACAGGCGATACTGGTCTTGCTGAAGGGCTGGCCTACTGGGCAGTGGGCAGTGCAGCCTAGCCACAGGCTCAAGGAGCTAGGGCTGTACCCTCAAAGCACACCCCTCTAGAGCTACAGAGTGGGTCCACATTCCTAACAGACCTTCCAAATGAGGTGCTTGCCGTTGGCTGGTGGATCAATAGCGATTTCCACACTTCCTAACAACATTAAAAAAAAAAAATGAGCTTCAACTAAATGCAGCGATCCAAAGAACTCAAAATCATTTCGGGGGTGGGGTATTTAGCCTTAAAACTTCTTTAAAGAGAGGGGAAGAAAATCATGCTCTACAACTTCAAATGTTTCTTACAAAGAGAAATTTAATATTCGATGAGAGGTTGAACCAGACTTAAAGCAGACATCCTGGGAAGTGGGGCAGCCTGAAAAGCCAGGCAACATTGACGGGCAGACTTGGGGAAAGATAATCACCCGCTTCAGAACACACAGTCCTGGCGTGGGGAGCATGAGCTGCTGATGTTAAGTCGCACAGTCAGACACTCAGCAAGACAGAGTCCAAGGTGGATGCTGATGGTGGATTAGCCCTTGAGGAGAAGCAGCCCTGTCTGCAGCTGGTGCAAAGTTACTATTGGCCTTGGAGGAGGAGCCCGAGGGCAGAAAAAGCTGCCTGAGCCCAGGGCTGCGTGGGAGCACCTGCCCCTCTGAAGCTCTCTCTCGGCAGAGCCAGCTCTGTGAGGAGAGCTCCCGGTACAATGAAAGTATTACACAGTTTATTCTGAAGAACATTTTGCATTTTAATAAAAAAAAAAGGCTTTATGTCAGGAAATAGTCATTTACAAACCTTGAAGTGTTTTTGCCTGCATCTGGAGTAAGAATGTCCTAGGAAGAGGTTTGTGAGGTCTTTGTAACAAAAGTGTTATTTACAAAAAAAAAAAAGTTTTTTCCCACAGGTTGTCTGTGTACTAGTTAAAAATGTTGAACCCAAACTGCTACCTGTATTTTTGATTGCAGATAATCCTTAGCGAAATGATGGGGTGGTATCACGTGACTGTTGACAGGCTGGGGAACCTTGATAGTTGAGTGTGTTCTCATGGCCATCTCAGCCCCCGTCCAGTTGCATATGGCGGCTCTCAAAGAGAACGCGCCACACAGCAGCTGTGCAGGGCCACAGGAGACCCCGTACAGACCCCACACTCACAGGTCACACAGTGCTCCTCTCTTCCGCCATGCCAGTACCTCCTCTTAAGAGAAGCATCCCTGGGGATGTGAGCAGATGCCTGTGGTTCTCCCGTTCGGTCACTTCCGCATCAGAGACCGGAAGCATCCTGCATGGGCAGCTGAGGAAGCCAGACCAGTGGATGCCCCTGCTGTGTAACTAACTGATTATAAAGGGGATTATTAAAGTGAAACCAAACCAAAGACAGTTGCAACCCATGTAGGTAAGAGGTACAATATAAAATCATAGGACCCAAAGAAAAGACTGCAAATAGTCATCTTGGTATCTTATGTAAAGATAGGTTTATAGTGACTCAAAATATTTTAGAAAAATTTCTGAAGTGGTCAAGATTTCTCTGAACTCAAAAGTTTATCCCCAAAAGATTCTTTTACTGAATACGTGAGAATTGGCTCTAATTCTCCTAGTTCTGTTTAGCCCAAGTAAAAATACTAATAATTTCTAGGTTTTGGTGGGAAACTACAATTGTTTAGGACCGACCCATGGATATTGCTGCAGTTCAAATACGGTACGATAATTACAAAATATAGACCATCTCTTTACAAATACAAATTGTATATTACAAGTCATGTACAGTAAATCTATAATTTTTAAACAAACTAACGTATCTAAGTTTACCTGGTTTGCAAGTGTGTTACTCTCCAGTTTACGGTTGCCCTTAGGTGCCAGAACTGACCGTCTGAGTGATGCTCTCTTACGTAAACTGGCGTCGCATGACAAAACCGTGTCTGTCCGGTCCCTCTCCCTCACTATGACCACTCGCGGCCGAGTCTGGTGTGGACTGTTCCGTTACAGTGCAGGGAATCAGGAAGCAGTGTGTTGGGGGAGGGGGTTCAGAAATGGAGAATGACGGGCCCAGTGAGTGTCTGATGTGCGAGACTGATGGCCGGGCTCATGACACAGATGTGGTGACTGCCATCACCTTTAACCTCTCTGTCATGTGCCCTGGGTGTGAAACTTAAATTCCCGGGCAGACCTTCGGGCCCCTGTGCAGGCCAGGCTGCCCTCCTCACCCATCCTCTCGAGGGGCCAGACATACTGTCTTCTGAGGCTGGGCCTGAGTATGTGGCATACCACATGCTTGGCCACTCAGAACCTGTTCCTACCAGGTTATGGCTTCCTTGGGGGGGGGGGGCGTGATATCACTTGTACAAAAGTCTAATTGAGCATTTTCTCCCAACTAGTGCCTAAACTTTCCTAACCATGAGGCACTTTATCCCTGGCCCTCTGGTGCCCGTCTCAAGCTGAAGCCAGCCTGCCCTCACTGGGCTACAAGGTGGTGATGCAGATCATTTCATCTGCCAGGTCCTCTTCCTCTCTCCCAGGGTCTGGCTCCTCATCACTGTAGCCGGGACCAAAGTCCTGGAGTTCATAGTCCTGGCGGTGTGAGATGGGGCCCATGTCCCCATTGGCTCGAGGACACACGCTGCCATTGAGCAGAGTGCTTGCCGCACTCTCCATCTCGTCGATGGTTAGGTCACAGGCATCGGCAATTTCATGTTTTGTCGCTGACACAAATTTTGGGTCCCTTGCGTAGCGTCCTAAGCCTTCGGATATCAGGACCTGTACAGAAAAGAGGAGATGGCGTAAGTGGAAAGGTTCACCTCAGCTCTCGCTGCACGGCATGCTTGAGGGACGCCATCGGCCATGTCTGCGAGGCTTTACACACGACATTGACTGTAAATGACCTTGGCACGGTCCATGTGGAAGAGCTGAAAAGCTCCACTGAGCAAGAAAGAGCCCAAACCACGGAAGAAACATGGTGTGGATGGGTATGGTGGCGGGACGGACTCTTCGATGGGACGTGGCCGTGCCAGCTGGGTTTCGCCCAGGTCTTAAATGCCAACCACACCTGCTGCTGGGAAGCCACCCTCATGGCTGCAGAGCCCTGCTGTCACCGCTGCCCTCCCCCCACGTGAGGGTGGCTCACCGCTTCCACCAGGCTGTCTGCGCTCCTTTGCTTGTCACTGTTTTTGTTCCGGAAGCTGCTGGGGACGGTCAGGCTGGCTGGTGTGAAAGTCCTATAGGAGATGTCGGGCTCATCTGTGTACCAGGAACTGCGGTGCAGAGATGGCAGGCTGCCGTTGACCTGGTCCAGAGACTCTGAGCGGTCCACCTGGATCAGGGGAGTGTAGCATGGGGTCCAGTCCCGGTATGGAGGGGTGGCTGGCGGGGTGGCCCATGACCGGGTGGAGCGGCTCGGAGAGTACTTCTGGGCTTTACTGGAGTCGAGGCCTGCTACGGCCATGATCTGAGGAGAGAAGGAGTGTCAGAGGAATCAGTGTCAGGGGTCTGGGCCTTGGCCCACGCCTGGCGTGTGACGGCTGTGCAGGGCTGGCTGCCCCTCAGAAGACGGGGAAAACACGCCAGAGAAGGTTCAAGGAGCTGGCCGGGGAATTGGAGCCTCCTCGCAGACAGTTTCCCAGAACCCATGTGGTAGTTTATAACCATCTGGAACTCCAGTTTTGGGGATCTGATGTCTTCTAAACTCCAGGGACATCAGACATGCATGTGATGAGCAAGCACACATGAGGGCAAAACATTTTTTAAGTGCTGGCAGAGGTGACTAGAAAATCTTCAATGGCCACTGAGTACTGCTGGGTTCAGAGCTTGGGGTCAGAACCTCAGGGAGATCTGGGCCTGTTAACAGGCTGCCTGGGTGCAGGTTTCTGGCATCTCCCTTGATCAGTCACCCCACACAGCGTCTCTGATGAGATACTTCAAGAAACACATACACACATATGGGTGTATATGAACATATGTTTATCCATACGCGTGCGCGCACACACACATATATGCATGCACACACACACACACATATATATGTATGTATGTATGTATGTATGTATGTATGTATGTCTATCCTTAAGCCCCTGGTGCATGGCTGGGGGACATGGGCTGCCTCTGGCTCAGCTGCCCTTCCTGTGGGCTGGTGGTCCCCTTAGCCCACAGAGCAAGCCCATTCACGCTGATGACCAGAGGACCCATGCACAAGAAGCCACACACGTGGGTGGCTTCATGGAGGAACCACCTCTCTGAGAAAATAATTTGTAGCAGCAGCTATTATTGGAAAGCTGCACTGCCTTCATTCAGACTGTGCCAGGCCCAGTATTCTATGACAGGATACAAGGAGCCCAAGGGATGCAGACCACCCTTTGCTGCATGGAGAACTCCAGGGGAATGGGTCCTGGGGGATCTACCAGGGAGGGCTGCTCCGGGACAACCGGAGTGGAAGGTGCAGACGCTCTGCTTCCTCCGGGGGAAGAGTGCATTCCAGGTGGGACCCTGGCAGGGCTGAGGCCAGAGCGAGCGTCTCACCTGCTGCTGCATCAGGTGCAGGGGCAGGGCGGCCCGGTGAGGCAGGGCAGGCGACGGAAGGATGTCTTCTTGGCTGCTTTGCCTGCGCAGACACTCGAAGTTGAAGGACGACCTCCGATGGGCTGGGAAGGGGAAGCACAGGGCGCGTGGTGGTGTAAGTCCCGTCTGGACAATGTGACTCAGGAGTCAGCACCATTTCCTGAGGCATTCAGCCAGGAGCCCAGGCAGAAGCAGGCCGTGGGTCTTATCCAAGAGAAACAATTACAAACTCCCCCAACCTAGGGATGGGCGGACTAAATGAAGCATCCCAGCTGTGGGATATTTCTATAAGGTAGCAATGAATCACTTTCCAATGTTCGCCTGCTCTCAGGCAGCCCAGAGGAATCTGGGCTGAGTCACAGCCCTGGGGTGTATTACAGAGATCCATTCTAGAATCTCAGGCATTCCATGCTATCCTATCCCTGACCTCTACATACCCTCCATCTTCCTGAGGTCCCCATATTTAAGCCTCTGTTTTCAAATTTAATTCTGCCGATCAGCTTAAGCAGGCAAAATAACCAATTCTTTTCTTGGAAAAAAAAACCCATTCCTTAGTGGAGATGTGAGTATGTCTCAGAACTTGCCATGTGCTGGAAGCAATTGCCAAGAGGCTCATTGATGACCCACAGCTTTCAGCTTTAAAGGCTTAGGGTTCTGGGGTCCTTTGGCAAAGCCAGTGCAGTCCTAGAAGCTCTTCTACTCTGTGGACTTCAAGGGGTCCTGTCTGTTCTTTGCATTAATCCAACTGCTCTTCTGAGCTTTCCTAGCCCAGCAAAACTCCACACGGCCCCAGGTCTCATAAGGGACATCCTCGGGGACTGGCCCAAAGAGGCCTCCCAGACACCTTGGACTTCACAAAGAGCCTTGTAAACAGGTCTGCAATGAAGGTCAGGTCAAGCCCTTGGATGGGAATGACCATGGAAAGGAAGCAGAGTCCGAAGGGCACTCAGGACGAAGGGCATGCTCGGGCCTCCCCGCTCAGCGGCCACCACCTATGCAGAAAGCCTACTCCACAGAAAATGGGCCTCTCGGTCAGCACAGCCTCGAGACCCAACACCTGGACAGACCAGCTGTTCAGCACTGGAAGAAAAACACCCTTCCACACATGCAGGACCTACCTCTGAAATAAGCCCAGGTCCTCCCATCCAGTGAGCTCTCCAGTCTCTGGAAGACACAGCTCTCACGTGCCCTTCACCCACTCCCGCTGGCCAAGGACACAGGCCAGTATAGCCAGCCATGGTCCCCCTGCCCCAGGTCTGCCAGCTGGACAGCAGAGCCAATGTCCTTTCAGATGAAGAAGGTAGTTGGCCCTGCCTGCCCAGGCTGTCCTCTGCTGTGGGGTCAGGCTGGGCCTGGGAACAGGGCACTCCAGTGTCCCCGAGGCTGTCTGGATGTAAGTCAAGACAATGGTCTGAAGGAGGCAGCAGGAACTGAAGGGAATGGACCTCTGCGGGGCCTCACTCACACCTGTTCCATTTGGTACTTATGGGGGCGGGAAAGGCTTCATTTAAGTATCATGTGTTTGAGGATAATTAAATATTAAGCACTCAAATGGATCTGACTCCACTCCCAGCAGGCCGTGACAGCTGGAGTGTTCTTTCCTGGATGGACGGTCAAGTTCAGGAGAGCCTATGTCTCAGCTGGTTTGGTTACTAAACAGAATCCTCAATTCAGCCTCATCCCTCAGAAACACAAGAAGTGGATATTCTTAACCATTATAAAGCTCGGCAGAATTTGGCTGCCTCTCTTGGGATTGGCAGAGACTTAGGAATAACCATGGCTACAGGAGAAAGGAAAGCCCCATTTCTTCCTGGACCAGAGGGGGCCTGCTCCTTCTGGGGGTCAATCAGGGCCCTGTCCTGCCCTGTGAGCAGACAACAATGGCACACCTAAAGCAATGTTAGAGTGAGGGAAGGAAGGGGGAGGAGAGGAGGGTCCCCAGGATGGACCCAGGTGCTACTCAGAGGCAGGGGTTCTCAAGACAGTCCTGGGCCGGGGAGCTCTAGCTCTGAATTCCTCCTTCCCATCAGAGGCTCAGTTTCCCCACTTTGGAGTGGGAGAGGAGTCGGGCTGACTCTATGAGTCTTGCCCACCTCTCAGGATGGATGCAAGCTCAAAGACCATGCCCTGTGCACAAAACGCCTCTTCTTAGATATGAGTGTGAGAGTTTGGGGTTACCCTCTGCCTCTTCCTTTCCTCTGAAGGAAACGGTTATGGGGATACAGACAACAGACAGGCAAGCATGGTCTACCAGGGTACTGGCTGATCTTAAGAGTGAGCAGCAGCTCCATGGCAGCACAGATCCATCATTTATCCCATGGGTGGGATACGGGGCGGGCTTGGTACCCTCTGGGAAGCTTCACCCTGAACAAGAAAACTGGCCTCACATGGTGGGGTGGGAGGTAGAAGGCGTCTCCTCGGAGATCTCCGTGAATCATAGCCAATGGGTGAGTCATCATCTTCTAAGAAGCCTTGGGGGTGATGGTAGCCTCGGGGCCTCTCAAAGTCCATGGAGCTGCCTGGGTACCTGTTGTAATAGTTGTAGTTTTGCCTGGCCGTCGGCAAGAGAAAAACAAGAGGGTACACATGAAGTTCTGGGCAACAAGCCTTGACCTAGCTCTGATAAACCCTACCCTACCCATTCCTTTTACAGTCAGTCCTGAGTGGTGGGAGCCCCAAGGTGAAGAGCAAGGACCATCCGAGGAACCTGGGGCTTATGACAAGCGACGCGATCGTTGTTTGCGTGCCAGATACAGGCCCCAAGCCAATGGTAATCACACGGACCTTGTCAGCCTGACTACCCTTTATTTATCTCCTGGAGACCATTGTCCCAAGGACCTGTCCTCTCCAGGAACCAGGCACAGGACATGGAGAATGCCATTGGCATGCAGGCCCAGTATAACATGACACAGGGGAGGGCATGGAAGGCTCCATGGTTGGGTTCTTGTTTGAGGGGCAGTTTTAACTCCAAAATGAAGAGGCTGGCTTGTTCCTGCTGTTAAAGTAGACTGAGGCTAGCGGAGATGGCCATCTAAGAGGGGGACCTGGGATGAACAAGCCCCAGAAGTGGGATCCACAGGCCCATCTGGCTCCAAATCAGTGAACATGGAAGTTGGGTGTTAGTGGGAGGTGGTGCCCCACAGGTCAGGCTGAGTCTCAGGCACCAGACATGGCCTTACCATAGTACCATTTCAACTGTGGGCCCCCCCCCCAACCTGATAAGATAGTGATGTGTAGGTCAGGGAGGATGGTGGTAGGTGATTTTGTCTTCCTGTACTAGCTGCAATGTCCTAAATCAAAGTCTCTATTTAAAAAAAAAAAAAAGATTTGTTTTCATTTTATTATATGAGTGTTTTGTGTGCGTCTATGTATGCCTTGTACATGCAGTGCCCACAGAGGCCAGAAGAGGGCATCAGTTCCCCTTGGAGCTGGAGTGAGTGACAGCTGCCAGTGGGTGCTACAAACTGACCCTGAGTCCCCTGGGTCCTCTGCAAGTCCTGCTCCTCGACCCCGAGCTGTAGCTCCAGCACTGCAAAGTGCCTGTGTTAGCTAGCAGCGTTCTTTCTGTAGGGCAGACATTGGGAGAGGCGCCTCTGCTTGAGGGAGGCTGTCCTAACCTCTTGTCCCCTGACCCCCAGGAGACACTGTCATTGGAGCAGGAAGCAGGGGCCATTCACTGAACCCGCAGCCAAGCTGCTATGGAAGCGCAGCCAATGCTGGTGTTCCCAAGTCAGTTAATAAGAACTCATCTTGCAGGCCAGGCGTGGTGGTGCACACCTTTAACCCCAGCACTTGAGAGGTGGAAGCGGGTGGGTCTCCGTGAGTTTGAGGACAGCCTGGTCCACACAGTGAGTTCCAGGACAGCCAGGGCTATGTAGAGAGGTCCCGTCTCGAAAATACCCGCCCCCCTATAAAAGAACTCATCGCTGAGATGACAGAGGTCTGTGAGCCGTGGCAGGTTCAGTTCTCAGAGGCCCCAAGTGAAAGAAGGCAAGCTGGAACTCCTGCTTTGATGTTCGGGGGAATCCGGAGCGTGGCTACCTGAGCACCGAGCAGGAGCGGAAAGACTGGGGGAGGGCTGGTCTCCTGCATTCCGCCCAGAATGAAGCCCTCACCTGCTCCAAGTGGGAGAGCTGTCGTCCTCACAACACTCCTCACTACTGAAATACTCCTGCTCCCCCAAGCAGTAGGGGTCTCTAAAGTAGCCAGGTGTCTCGGGGTCTTCTCGGCAAATAGTTGGGAGCTGCTCATCTCCTGACTCAGACCTGCAGTTGGGAAAGAGATCTGAGAGCTTGAGGAGGCGGCACCCTCAGAGCGCCTGCTTCTTCCTACACACTCCCGCCCCTGACAATGTGACTGCTCAGGCTCTGGCCAAGATGCTCTGTGCCCTGCCCATGCACCTGTGCATCTGGGTGTTTGTGCTTGTGGTCTTGGTGCGGGGGCCAAACCACTGTGCCTAGGAACCTTGAGACCTAGACGCAGATGTAATTTGAGTAACAGAGCAAGACAGACCCATTCTGTGGGGACGCTGCATTCTGTAGTCAGGAGTCCCCAAGAAAAGACACGAGGTTCCCACACTCACTCCCACCCACTCCAGCCCCAGCCGGTGTGACTTCAGAACCTGGGACTGAAGCCTCCGTCTTTCTGACCGCTCCCTGTCATATGGAGCTATTGGAGGGGTTCTGGCTTTCCCTAGAAAGTGTTCCTGGAAAATGTCTCCTGAGGTTCCCACAGGCTGCCCTGTCCCAGGTCAACATAGCATTTCTATGCAGCCTCAAGCTGTAGGAGGCCCAGTGGACTCAGTGGCACCAACCCAGAGCACCTCACTAGCTCACTCCTTGGGCCTAGGGCCTCCTGGTCTTATCGGAAGCAACTAGCCTGGAGCCCTCTCTTCTCCTGTCCCCATTAAAATAACCATTCTACTCCTCATTCAGCCCACATCAACCCACTTACAGGAGACTTACCCCTGCGTGTGTGTGCGTGCGCACACACACACACACACACACACACACACACACACACACACACACGAGGGTCATAGGAAAGTTAGCCCAAGGGATCTGGTGCCTAGTTTACAGGATGTCTGGGCTTTGCTTCCCCTAAGCCTATATGAGAATCTGGACCCCCAAAGCAACTGGACCTGCCCAGATACCCAGGGGCAGAGGAAGGGGGAAGACCAGAGGGTACCAGTGCTTGGAGGGCGACAGCATCTATGCCTGGACCTAAAAGTTCTTTTGCTAGAAATCAGTGGGAATTGCTCATTCATGGATGCAAGCTCTGGCATTTTGAAACGCCATTAGGTGAGTTGACTAAGAGACGTCCTTTTTCTTCCTTGGCCCTGAGCAAAAGTGGTGGGTCACAGGGCAGCATGGCATTCAGAGCAAAGACAGAGGAACGAGCACCTACCGAATGTAAGTTTCATAATAGCGGGTTCTATCCAGGAAAGGCATACCACGAGAGGGAGGGAGAAGAGAAAAGTTAGACATTTCCAAAGGCACTGAAGCGCAGACACCAGCCCGCCTTCTGGAGTGGGGGTGGGCAAACTACAGCGTGCTGGCCGTGTATGGGCTACTATCTGTTTTCATGTGGCCCATGAGCTCGGAAGAGAGCTCACATTTATAGAGGGCGGAAAACCAAATAAGAAGAAGAGAGGCCTCTCTTCCTTTCTAAGTGTACCAAACACAGCTCGACGGGAACGTAACTGCACTGGCTCACTGAAGAAGGCTCCCTCGCTGCTTCCACCCTGCCGCGGCAAAGCTGGGGAGGTTCGGGAGGGACACTGAGTGGTCCTCAAACACTCACATATGGTCCCTTCACAGAAGAAATTCACCAACCCCCAGCCCAACATGTTGTCATAACTGGGAAAAGTGGATTCTGTGGCTGCTGTTGTTTTAAGAGAACAACCCCTGCAGCAGGATGGTGGACAGTGGGTGGCCCCTTATGTGGTAGCTCCCTCACAGGGACAATGTATGGAGGGGCCATGAGCTGAGTGGCACTCAAGTTCAAATGCAAACGTCTTCAGGGAATTACCATGTGCCAGAGCCCAGGACAGAAAGACTCGCGTTGCTCTGCAGAATGGACAAGGGCAGACATTGTATCCCCTTTCAAGGTTACCTTTTAATACTGGACCTTCTTTGAAGCTCTCGATCATGCTTGTAGGAGAAATGCCCATTTTCAGACACATGCTCAAGGTTCCCAATGCTGGGCCGCTTTCCGTGGGCAGCTTTGGACATATTGGCATTATTGAGATTGGCATTTGTTGAGGTGGGAACTTGCTTCCCTATGGAATTATGGTTATGATGGTTATGACACACCGAATTTCCTGCTGGAGGAAACAGCGGTTTCTCAGTATCACTTGCAGGTGGAATTGAAGGCCTTTGGACATGCAGGGGACGGTGGGTGGTATTGGTCTGCTGAAGGGAATCTCTCCTATCACTATTAACATGATTGACATGGTTTCCAAGCAGGGCACCATTTCTCTGCAAAATAATGGGAGACAACACCAGGTAATTTAACAAGTATTTGATGCAGGCTAGCTACGTTAGGTCATTTTTTTTTTTTTTCTACATGAAACACAAATTCTAGGCAAGCTCCAGAGGATCCCTGTGAAACAACCTGAGTGTCTCAGTGGTCAGGTGAACATACTCATGTGGCAGTTGGCCCACCTGAAATGAGGAAGGTTACCAAGTCCTGAGCTGGGGACCAAGTTCTCTGCTGCCCCCTGGGTATGTTCTTCCAGTCGCTCCAAGATGAGGTGACTTAAGCCCAGCTGGCTTGGTGAGTAGCCCCAAGGTGGGGGTACTTGACATTTTCTCTGAGCTTTGAGGTTGAGGGCTGGCTGGCAGATCAAAGAACTGGGCTAGAGCAGAAGGAGGGCAGCGTGGACAGCTGCTAGAAAGACCCAGAATGTTCCTGTCCTCTGGTCAGTTGGCTGTGGCCAAGCTGAGAAGCTGGCGGCTGGGGATGGGGGAAAGCTCAGGAGAGGGGGTGGTCTGGCCCGCAAGGGGTGCTGGTGAATGGAGGGGTCCCAGGGTGGAGAGGGGCAGGCTGTGCAAGCCCCTCTACACCCTGCCACTGGTATATAAAGTCTCCACACTCCTCTGTGGGTCAGAACCACCCCAACCAAAGTCCTGCCCCGCTATCTCCATGTGGCCAATGAGTAGCTAGGCGTGGAATAATTACTTTGAATACATCGTCTTCGTCTGCTTTTGATTCTTCTGGGTCGTCATCTTGCAAGTCACAGGAGATAGCACGCCGGATTTCTGGCCCAATGTCATGCAGAGTCCTTAATCCCGCCTAGGTCAATGAAAATGGCAGAACAGGTTAGAGACCAAGGGGCCCTGATCCAGCCTGATGGAGCAACGGGAGGGAGGCCTTCTCCAAAGGCCACTCCAAGGAACTAATGTGACAGGAGGTCACAGTGGTACTGGGTTAGAGTGCTTAGAGCCCGTGATCAAGTAACTTCCTACAGCATACTACCTGGCTACCAAGACTAGGGACTGTCACAGCCAAGAATGCATGCCCCTGGCTAATTGACAGACTTCAGAAAGGCTGTTTGCAGAGAACCACATCCGGAGCCCTGAACAGGACAAAGAATATCACCTGGTCATTTAAAAAAAAAAAAAAATGAGGGGACAAGAATTACATGGCTGCATGGAGGCTGAGCTGCCCAGGTGCAGGTAAGCAAGCAGCCATCCGGGCCAATGACTCACTGTAACGCATGGAACAGATGAGTGACATCATCCACTGCAGTCACCGGCACACTCAGGTCACAAGGAAACAAACACATCAACAGTCACACAGGCTTAGGTTGCTGTGCAGTGGGGCCACCCAAGCCATCAGGGTCCCCTTGGCTTACAGTTCACGCAGGCTGAGAAACTCACCAGCACAGGGATCAGGATTCTGAAAGCCACACAAACGGAGGTCTTGCTACCATCTCTAGGCAGTACAAGACCCATGGGTGACAGCTCTAGGCTCTACACTTCCCCCCAGACCCTCTCTGCTGCCTTCTTCAGCCCAAGGGATCTGTCAGGACAGGCCTGGCCAAGCCTCTGCATTGTCCCACAGCTGTGCTGGAGAAACATTATGAAGGGCACGTGGCCTCTCGAGACGGGGAGGTGGAGTCACTAGCTCTGAGAACTTTGAATCTCAGCATTAATTTGAAGAAGGCCAAGATGCTGACTTCAGACTAAGAGGGGCTTCATCCTTCTCCACAGTTTCTCTCTGGTCTTGGGTCCTACCTCCAGTGTCCAGGCACCACCAATAGCAGCCACTTGCAATCCAGGACTCTAAGCTCACAAAGCACCTAAGGCACCAGCTGGGCAAGCATCCTTCAGCAGCTTGTGCTCCAATCTTAGGGTCATTTGCAGAGGAAAGCTGTGGAGTGCTGGGTTCCTGGGTGGAGACCACTTCCCTATACTTTCTCCTCAGCACCACACAGAAAGTGAGGAGCTTTGGGAAGGACTGAGATAAAGAACAGTGTCCATGCCTGCGACACTCATGTGGTAGGATAGATGCCGGGGAAGGGAAAGGGGAGGGGAGAGGAGGGAGCAGAGTGGGACGAAGCAGGCTGGAACCCTGGTGTGAGGATACTCAAAACTGGTCTTCTGCAGACATCAGTGATGACAGTGGTTAATTAAGAATGTTAAGCTGTTCAGAAATTTCTCAAGCAGCCCTTTATAAAAGCAACCACATCTACAACATCATCTAGCTCATTAGATGGTTCTGCAAAAAAAGGGCAGATGGGCTGGCTTGGTCCAAACCCTTCTGTGACTGGAGACCAGTGGGTCCTTCTGCTTTATGAATTATAGGGACAAAACTCATGCTAGGAGTCAAAGCTTTATGAGTCCTTCCTAGGAGTGCTAGGCAAAGGAAGCTTTGTTCCCAGGGCAGGGGGACAAACACACACATTTCTAACTAAAACCCAAAGCATAAGCATGGTGCCCTAAATTTATTACACATCAAAAAACATGGTAATGAAATATGTCTAACATACATATCAATGCAGAGGAAGGGAAAGACAGGCATATCCCAGCGTCCCAGAACAGTTCATGATGTGGCCACAAAAGCTACTTTCTTTTTTGCTGTCCTCAGATCACAGGCACTAATGCACATGTGCTTTTGAAAGCACTTGCGTGCTTGCGCGCGCGCACGCACACACGCACACACACACACACACACACGCACGCACGCACGCACGCACGCACGCATGCACGCACGCATTCACACATGCATGCTCCTTCTCTCAAGATGGCTAAGTCTAGTATATTTTCTAGGTCTGTAGCAGACCCACCTCTATTCCTCAAGAATACCATGAAGGCAACCCCAGTGTGTGTTGGTAGAGGCTCTTACCCAGCACAGGTACAGGCATGTGAAGAAAGGCCATACCCATTCATTCAGTTTTCTAGGGTGTAATTATCAAGAGACAATAAATCAGACAGTCCCCTTGTCTGATTTTGGGAGAAAGATCTGTTACATATTTGAGGTTCAAACAAGAGGAGACATGCTTGAAATACCTGCTGCTGTGTCCACAAAATAAACATGGGTTATATTCACTCTGATCAACACTCCCAGGTAAACTGTGCACATCCATGCATATTTTCAAGGCATAGAGGCCGGGAATATTCCCCAGCTTAAACAACACTCTTACTGTCATTTAACTAACTGGACTAGGTATGATTAAAAGAAATAGAAAACTATTTATTTGGATAATTTTTAACATCATCCTCTGTTGATGAGTTGACATTTCACTGAAATACACATGTAACAGTTGCATAATGAAAACAGAAACTGTCTCCAGCACATCTTCAGAGTTACACAAGATTAGGATTCAGTTGACAAGAATGGGCAGTAAACAGACACAGGACAGAGGGTTTGTTTGCAACATAAATCATGAAGAGGGTTGAGAGGTGGCCCGGGGTACCACTTCCCAAAACAAATAAGGACAACATATTTATTAAAGAGACAGCAAAGGAGGAGAGGAGGCATCCCTCTCCCCAGGTGTGCGAGCGGAGGGTCTGGAAACCATGATCCTAGTTTGCAAAGCGTGCCAGGTTAAGAGTGGGGCTGGCTTCACTCTCCTGCGTAGGGCCTGGGGACAGGGGACCAACACATAGGTTCCCAACGAGAATTGAAATGAAGCTGAAGCACAGCACCCTGAATTTATTACATATCACAAAACATGAGAAGAAAAATTGTTCTAGCACACATATCAAGCTAAAAGGTAGCTTAGGCTGTTCCAAAATCCCACAGGCACAGACTCCAGTTCCAGAATTACAGACAACTGCCTTAAACCCTCACAGAAGTTACTTAGCTGTTCACAACACGAAATTTTCTTTCTTGAAAAAAAAAAAAAACACTTTACAGTCAGTAAAATTTTCTAGTCTTTCATATTTTGTATAAGTATCTATCTCTATCAGCAAAAATATTATTTTAATTTGAAATGTGGTCATTAGCACTTAAACCCACACAAAGCCATATAAAGTCATTCCATTAACATCACAGTAGAGTTATGGTTTTGAATAAACACAGAATTGCTATAAAATATAAACATTATTGACTTGTTTTAAGATGTCCAATCTTACAAAATATTAAACAGAATCAAGCCTAGTTTCTGGTTGACTTTAAAATGCTAGCTGTTATCATAAATATTTGTTTAAAAAAGAAATGTTGGCGCTTCGCCTGTAGACTGTTCCTTTAAGTTTTAGACACCATTTATATTGGAATTTTATAGATATTTACTCTACTTAATGATTAATTCACCAAAAATAAATTCTCTCTCACATTTCTGAAGCAACAGCATAAGATGATGTCCCGCTGTGGAGCAGGAGTGCCCACTGCTAAATCCATCCCTTGCTCACTCAGGGCTGAGTGCTGTCTATCTGGATGCATCTGAAAAGCTCTGGCTGCCTCTCCCCAAGACGAGCTCCCTGTGACATGCCAGCCGTCTGCCGGCTCTCATCTCCACAGCATGCACACACAACCAACCAGAAACCCACCCCAGACCTACGCTGTAGCAGTGGAGGAGAGAGAGGCAAGTCTCTAGGCGGCCCTTGGAGAGACCCTCCATCTTCTCAGTGTGGGTGCCAGGGCTTCGGACTCCTGCCAGAGAATGCTATCCCGGCACAGCCTGCTCTTCAACCCAGACACGCCTCATTCAGCCAGAGCCGGCTGGCTCTACGCAGTCACCTCGCTATTGACAAGTTCTGGTTAATTTGGGGGGGGGGGCAGGATTTGGCTCACACTCAATTACAGAGGACAGTTTTAGCCTAGCTCTATTAGAAGACAGGGCTGGAGATTAAATTCTGATAGAATGAACTTGCTTATCTACAGGCTGTCTTCCGCCTCTTCTGCATACATGGGCACACCCCTAATTTTATCATTGCTTTCCTCCAGGGAAAATGTCATGGTGTGGCCTTTGTATCCATTGTGAACAGTCCTTCTGCTAGATATAAAGAGTTAGAATCATAGGCACGATACCCCATTACTCATCTACAGAGAGCCCTCCTCTCCTTGAATAGTCTGAGGTAACATCAGATCACACGTTTCTGAGGGGCAGCCCTGGGCTGTAACAGTGCTGTGTGCCACCACACTCAGAAAGCTGAAGGGGACATTTAAGAACTTCACCTAAGTAACCTGTGATTCTTCTCTCTGCAGAGGACTCAAGACAGCTGTCTGTTGCAGTTCCACCGCGTTTTTGCTGGGGACTGAAGCAGAGCCTATAAATGCCAAGCAAGCACCGCTGAGCCACACTCCCAACCCTTCCACCTTGGTCGTTGGTTTACGTTTAACATCAGAACTGGAGACATTTTTGCATGTTTCCTACAAAATGCAGAGAGCATTATATAAAATTTAGGTTCCTTTGATTGTGTCATATCCTGTCATTGTGAGCCTACTTACTAAGGAAGGATGAGCCAGGATGATGGCAATCATTTAGCGATCGGCTAAATAACCTTCTGGAATAGTTACAGGCTAGGAATCCTGAACCCTAGCTTTGTTCTTCCCAGAATGCAAAGTCAACCAATCTGCAGAGAGACAGAGGGTGGTAACCGAGTCTCAGCCACACACTCCTGTCAAGGTTGCCCTTCTTCTGACGATCTTAGGCAGCCTATCACACCACACCCACAGCACAGGAAGGATAAACGTCATCACACACACCCTCATTCTTGCTTGTGCTACCCAGAGGTGGTGAGTATTCGGAACACACTTCTAATTGAGCACTCACCAATCCTAACCATTGCTCTCCCAGATCAGCACAGATAGTGAGGCTTGACCATACCACATGATCCTTGGCCTGAATTAGATGGACATGTGGGCTGCATGGGCAAAGGAGCAGAAGCATTCTAGTGATCAGTGCTGCAGCCACACAGGAACCTCTGGCGCACACACAGATGGTCAGAAGGAGGCTGCAGAATCTTCTGCCTTTAAGGGGAACTTTGGGTCATCTCCCTAGGGCACTGTATTTCAAGGTGTGTCATGGACCTCATGGCATCCTGAGACTCCTTCGGGGGTTCATGAGGTCACTGAGATTTGTGTAATACTGGATGGCCTTGTACACTCTCATTTTCTCATGGGCATGCGGTGAGGGTTCCAAAGGCTGAGTGACAAGGTGATGTTACCCACCCACCCCCACCCCCGGCATCTTTGTGCTTACGTGTTCTGGTGTTTATAAAATTGATCAACTTTGATTTACAAGACGTTAAATATTGATATACAAGGGTTCTGGATAAATTTTAAGACTAGGGAAGGCCCTAAGACCAAAATGTTTGAGAACTGCTGACCAATCCATCCTCCAGCAAACAACCCTGCAGTGACCTCCGGTCAGCTTTCTGAGCCTGTGACTCTCCACCTCTCTCCACCTCTGTCCACCTTACGGTTTCTCTAAGCTGGCCTCTGCCCCTTCCTCTCAGGTTCCAGGAATGCAGGCAGGCACTACCCTGTCTGGCTGCCTTCAGCACTTCACCATGGGTTGTTTCCCCAATTCTCTTAAAGAGCCAACTTTCTCAGGCCTAAGGAGAGTAAGTTCACCCAGGCACCCACCCACCTGAGAACCCTAAGTTTTACTTACCAAGGTCCTTCCTACAGAAAGCTGAGCAGTGATATGTTAGGCTATGGAAGGATGGTGGGTGCATATTAGTAGATCACATGCTATCATAATAAGAGCCTTTACTCTTAAATAATTCACCTTCCCTTCTTTTTCCATGAAGGATTTGGAGACGTAGTGATGACTCCTCTCAGTACAGACCAACCTCCCTCTTCTGGAAAACTCTGCCAATCAGACTGTGGGCTAATTCCGAATTGGGTCATTCCATGACATTTGGTTCTGAGAAGAGCCTGCTTCCCACCCGACCTCTGCTTCTCTGCGATGGATGCTGGTCTCTGTCACATCTGATCCAAGAGCTAAAAGTTTAGCACCATGGATTCAGGCACTGGGTACCAGGTTTGCTGCGCTTGTTTTTGAAAACGTTAAGCATGAAATCTGACTAGTCCTCTATCTCCCTCTTCACTGGATGCTTACTCTTCTGCCAGGGCTCCCAGAACAGAATGACAGAGGCTTCTGTGGTGTGACTGTGACCCAATGTCAGGAAGCCTGGCCCACTGTGTGTGGAAGCTGGGGGCAGTCCTCTCCACTGTTGGATGTAGTAGCCTGAAGTAGCCTTGGCTGCTGACCAACCAACTCTGCTCCTTAGCAACACAGCCAGGCCCAAAGGGGCACCATTTCCAAGGATTTTTTTTTTAAGTCAGGCTTGTAGTAAATCAACATTTCGTAGCTTCTATGGGTTTAGGTGATACATAGAGAAAAGCCGGTATAACCGGACCCATTAGAACCTGAGGCTGTAGAAACAGAAGTGATACCAAGGCCACAGTAGGGAGGGTGCGTCAGGGGAGCTGCTTGCCTAAGGGACAATCTTTCTTTTTTTCACCTATGTCTACAAGGCTGGCCAATTTCCCTCTCAGGGGTGATGTATGAGATCTCTCTGCTACAGTGGCTACCCAACACCCTGCCCAATCTACACAGAGGTGATTCCAGAGGCCCTGCTAGGATGAGCATTAGCCCTGTGGTTGCTGGAGCATGGAGAAATGTGGAGGAGGGGCCAGGCTGTTGGCCCTATCGGAGAGACTTGGATGCTAGAGGCAACAGCTGTGGTATAGCATTAATACTAACCCCAAGGGGGCAGGCATACCAGTGTGTATGTCTTGGCTCATGCATCCCACACAACCCATGGGGAGTCTTCAAATCACAAGGGTAGGTAAAACCCACATGAGTTCCCAGCCTCCCTAGTGTATGCGCAAGAGTCTGAGCTGGGCCTGTCTCCATAGTGAGATCAGGAGGTCCACCATGATGTAGGAAGGTCAAGCCACATGGCAAGGAACCTCTGTGGTCAAGGGCAAATGTCATAGGCACAAGGTGTCACTAGAGAAGGCTCCTCTAGGCTTATCTGGGATGGGCCTGAAGGAGGCATCTGCCCACTGGGGACCCTACCCATCTTGGCCTGGCCTTCAGCGGCACCCTGGAGATGCTTGGAGGAGCACTCCTTTCTGCCCGAACAGGACTGCATAGAGTCCTGGCTCCCTCTTCCTCACCATTCCATCTCACCTCAATCTCCACTCTACCCACTCACGTCACATGCACACACATGCACACACCCCACTCCAGGCCAGGCAAAGGGGATCAGCAGATTGGAAGCCCTTCTTCCTAACCCTACCCCTCTTTTTGGATTCTTCTCCATAAACTTTTCTCTTTGAGTACTGACCCTCCTTGGCCATTTTGGGCATCTTGGTCTAATAGCGGAGGTATAGACTTGACCCCTTCTGGGGATGGGTTTAGAATGTGAGAGCAGTGCCCTCATCAACCACCAAAATCTGCTGCTGTTACTGTATGCGAATGTGACTTGACAGGTTACCTGTTTGCATCTCTATGCATTTCCCAGTATCTTAAAAAAAAAAAGTGGGGGGGAGAATTCATCTCGATGGATAACTACAGTACAGAACAGAAAAGAGATCAAACCAAACCAAGAATTTCTTAAAGTTCTGGTAGTAAACAGGCATATGATATTATTATTGTTGTAGTCTTAATAATAAGCAATTATACGTCCAAGGAGCTTTACAATCACTTAGCTATTCCTCACAACAGCCCTGTGAGGTAGGTCGACATTAGTACCCCCATTTTACAGATGGGGAAACTGAGGCACAGAGAGGTTAAGTGTCTTGCCCAAGGTCACGCAGCAAGTGAATGCTGGAGCTGGGACTAGAACCCAGGTTCCCTGACTCCCAGTGTCCTTGAAACTAGACCATACTGCTTCCAAAGAGGCATCCCAGACTGGCTCTGAGCGTGAGTTAAAGACAGACAATGTTAGATGAGGTTTGGGTGTGGTGGCATTTCCCGCAGACACAGTAAGATGGAACCTGAGGTTTGCCTGGTTGGTTTTGGCATGCGGGTGTATGTGTTAGTTTCAATGGGTGTGTCTGAGCTTCCTGGCCTTCCACTTATTAGTGCATTCTGGACTGGGTCACTGCAGCAAGCAGGGCGGGCACCCAGTCAGGAGGTCATGGCATACTGGCATAGAAAGGGAACTCTGTCTGCTCAGTGCCAATCAGCCTGCCAGTCTTTGGGAGTTCGGGCAAACTAGTGCTGCAGGACTTTGGGACGGAGTCAGCTGCCCACCTTAGGCAGGTCTGCTTAATCCTTTTTAATATATGTATATATATATATATGTACACATACATATATATATAATTTAATTGTATTTATTTATTTTTTACTGGCCAGCATCAGTAAGTTGTGTTCATTTCATTTCTCTGCGGGGCAGCTGCCCTTCTCCTTTGCTCTCTCTCTCTCTCTCTCTCTCCTCTCTCACTCTGTCCCTTTCACTGAGTCTCTGGCTTGGAAGGGAAAACCGTAACTCATACGTTCCCTTTCATGAAAAGGAGCCACCATGAGCAGTGTCCACAACAGGCAGCCTTGGCTCCACAGGTGAGCCACAGGCCGGCTTCTGCCTTCCGGAGGAGTGCCTTGCTCGGAAGGGGTCTCTCCGGGGCTTTGGGATTGCTCTTGCCTGCATTTCCCCTGAAATGCTGCGTCAGTAGAAATAAGCCCGAGTGTGAGTTTGCCCTTTCAAGGCCTTAGCCACAAGCGCCTTCGGACTAACCAGCTTGGTGCAGTAGCTCAGGCAGAGAATTCTAAAGCATCCGTTCAAGCATCTGAAACAAACGAATCAGCCAGTGAAATCTCATCTGTTAGCATCTGTTCTCCTCTTACATTAAAAAAGGAAAACATATATATTATTGATATATATAAGAGCAGTGCTATGGCTTTGAGTAGAGTCATACTTCTCAAAAAAAGAATCTCACTGCCTTCCAGATGGAGGTGACAAGAACCTTTCCTGTCTTTGCGCACTATGCCTGAGAAGGCCACAGTGAGGGATACTGAAGACTGAAACAAATGACTACTTTCACACCACCCACATCTCCCAGCCACCCGTCTGTGGCCAAGGCACAGATGTTAAAGCTACTCAACCTAAACACCTAATGCTGCAGCGTCATACCCAATGGGCACCTTAAATCCAACTTCTAAACAGATAGAGGACTAGCTGCCTGGGATTCCCTATGATTCCTTTGGGTGGCTTCTCATCTGAAGAGCATGGAGGACAGTGTCCTCAGACTCCATGAGAGCAAACAAAAGACTGGAATGTTAAAGAGAAATGAACAAAACTTTTCCCACTTTGGGATCTTTTGTTGTCAGAGAGACAACTAGACTCATCGGAGCCTGTGGCATCCCAGAGGCATCTGGAGGTTCCATGGGACCTTCTTGTTGCGTTACTACATGCGGGAAAGGGGACTGAGAATTTCTGTGGCTGCGTGGCTATGTTCCTTTATTTCTTTGTTCCTTGTGGAAACTTGCAGGCCACTCGGATGTAGCAACATGGATGAAGAGCAAATGCTGAGTCAAATGAATGGGAATATGTAAATGTCAGATGAGTGAGAGAAAACCAAAAGGCTGGATGCAGCTTCTCTCTGGCTCCCATCATAGAAGGGCTAGAGAGAAGTTTAGTTTTAATGATGGGATGAAGGAATGGAGTGGACGGATGAAAAAGTGCACACTCATTCAGACCACAGAGGCCAGAGGACACAGGTGCCCAGCTCCTTCCTATGCCGAGGCAGGGACACCTTCAGTCATCATCACCCACCACAGGGAAGGTTAACACTACAGTTGGTCTGAACACATGGAGATCAGGCTGAGTCCACAGGGTTCAAACCACAGTGTGTCTGTGTGCCTTTGAGAGCCATGACATGGGATGGGGGTGCAGAGCTTGGGTGCCAGTTCTGAGAGCTCTTCAGACAGACCTCACTCTGCAGGCCAGCACGCACAAGCTTGGCTGTTCACTTCTGTTCACACAATAATGCCACACTCCACTTCCCACTACAACCAGCTCAGGAGCCACGCCCAACAGCACCCTGCTGCCAGAATCACGTTGCTCCCTCCTCAAGCAGCCAAGTCCTCCCTCAGCAGCTGTCCCAAGGGTGTGTCTTCCTCCCACGACCAATCCCAGTTCCCTGACTGCTGCATCACCCATGATATTTCATAATGCAAAAAAGGAGGCCTCCTTATGCACTAATTAAATGTAGAATAACAAATCACATTTAAAGCCATTTCTATAGCAGAGGAAGCCAAAAATGTAATTAGAATTATCCATCAAGGAGACAAACATTTTCTATTTTTAATGCTTGTTTCAGAATCAAATGCCTTTTCAGAATTTAACTGTCAAGATTATGAACACAACTTAATTTTCTATGCTGTGTGCTTAATACAAATTATAGCCCTAGTCTCAATTCTCAATAGAACCATGGGAAAACGTATTTGTATCATCTTACTAGAAATATTTGACTTCTACCAATGAAATGAAACTCTTTCTTTAAATAATAAAAATGAAAAGTCTTAAACGGGAGAAAACCCTCAACATTATTTTAACATAATGTGGTTGTTTCTCACCCAGAACTTTTATGTCTTACTGTTAATATCATCTGAACCTTCAGCTCAAGGCTCAGTAAACTCCATATGCAAAATGTGACTATTTAAGCCATGTGTTGATTATGCTATTTCAGAATACCAAAACATGCATCCAGCCACCAGAGCAAGCCTTAGGGCTTCAGAAAAGGTCTTAGCTCCCCCATGCCTCCCCCAACACACACCCAAGTGTTTACATATATACCCTCCACTGGAACCTGAAGAGCCTCATAACTCCAAGATAACTGACTACAGCAGAGAGATCAATTCTAGGGTGGTCTAGAATGCCAAGTTTTGATCCCGCCAACTAGACTTCTAGAGCAGCAAGACATTCTGGGTAGGCAAAGGGTACCCACCAAACTCAGAAATCCAGCCAGCAGCCTCTCCTATGGGGCAGAAGGTCATGTGAGGGGATGACCTTCAGCATGTGCTAATTAATGCTCTCTGTTGGTGGCCAACCTAGTCATGCTGCCACCAGGAATATATAAACCAGGGACCTACTCAAATCTGCAAACTCAGAGTTTTAGCTTTTGTCCTGCGAGGTTACTTGTGAACTGTAATCTTGGAGTCACTCACAGCTGTCACTTCTGCAAACCAGATCAGCAGGAGGAGAGCGAGCTTAAGTCGAAGCCTATGACCCCAGATGGCAGCAGGCCAGATGGCTGAGCCTGTAACTCACTGAGCTACCAAAAGGTCACATGATCAGGGAACGAAAGAACACAGGCTGACTTGAACAGGTGTGGGTGACCACCTGCCCCACGAGCAAGATAGTCGTCCAACCCCTAGGATCTCACCAGGAGGCAGCTGGTCACCATCTGCAAGGTCATCTACTAACCTGTGACATACAAACACACCCCACAGTCCTCATTCACATCACCTTTATTCACACTCTTCCTCACAGCAAGATCACAGTCAGGCCTTAGCTTCCACAGTTACCCCTTTGAACACACAACAATGCTGGGTATTCCACAGTTATCCCTTTGAACACACAACAATGCTGGGTATTTGCTCCTGGAACCAAGTGCAGGGCTGTTTCATGTTGTTCCTTATCAACACCCACAAGGCCACATTTAAGAAACATGAGAACAGGGACATAAAAGGAATGCTCATGTAAACTTTTTAAAAAGCAAGGGAAATGTCTTTATTTACGATGGTCTGAAGGCACTCCAGGTAAGCATGGACAGCAAGATTTCAAGACAGCCTGCCAACCTCCATACTTCTCTCTTCTCTGCTCTTAGCATCTGTCCCCAGCCCTCTTTACACACCACCTGCCCCTAAACTACCTTCTCTAGCTCCCCTGCCTGCAAGTTCTAGCATGACTCCTTGCCTCTCCATGCCTGCTTCCCACTCAGAGCTCAGAACATCTTTAGGATTCTATTGCCTTGGGATGCCTGAACCCTGATTGGACCAGAGATTCCTAAATACCACACCCACACTCTAGGGACCTGGCAGGGACAACAGCAGCGTAAGTGCGTGCATGTGTGTGAAGGGGCAGGTCCTGGAAAAGGGGAGATGGGACAGAGGTTGACCTGTGTGTGTAGCATTTGCACAGCAAACCTCACGGCCATCGGGAGGAGACGGCCCACAGAGACAGACACGCCACACACGCGCGCGCGCACACACACACACACACACACACACACACACACACACACTACACACTAGGGAGTGATGGATGTTATTGAAATGGACCAAAAAACCAACAAGCCGTGGGGTAAGAAACAAACAGAAACAAAACAAAGCACTTGCGTTCAGATGGAAAGCTGTACGCTGGGCAGCCAGACCCTGAGCTCAGGGCTATGGGAGAAGGGGCCCGCCTAGAGGATGCTGCCTTCGGAGAAGACCCAGGTGGCTAGGCTAGGAGGTGAGCATTCACTCCTTTTCCATCATGGCTGTCCTGGGGGCCTTGCACACAGACCAGATGGTGGCCGGTGCCAGGTTCAACGAAGAAGACAGGAAGAGGGGAGAGGACTTACCTTGTGGCTCAGAAATGGCTAATCCACAGTGAGGGGGGAGTGTGCAGTATCTCAGTTTAAACAAAATCCTTGTGGCACTGCTCAGCCATGAATAGTCAGCTCTCTAGTATTTCAAATTAAAGCTGGCGACATTGTTAGTGAGAAGAGAGAACAGAACAAGAGGACAATTCACCTGTAGGGCAATTGTGGTGTTCTTCGCGGGGTACTTGCCCACCAGTCCTTGTTCTTTCCGTTTCTTGAATTTCCTAAAGTAGTCCTGTATCAGGAAAGTGGCATAGAACTTCCCCACGGTTACCTCATCATCTAAACGGAGAGACCAGACACAGCTCTCCCGAATCAGCACATTTGAACCAAGAGCCTAAACCCTCACTTCTGGCTGGGGCAGGGGCGGGGTGGGACAGTGCCCAAAAGGCACTGGGGTCTCAGTCTATAAGTACGGGTTGCTTGGTCTAGCAAGAAGCAAAGCTTTGCAAAGCAGTTAAGGCTCAAAGTTAGAGTCAGTTAAATAAACTGATCCTCAAAGTTGCAGAAAGTAATGTATATTTATCACGAGTTTAAGAGAGTAGCATATTAGTAACAATATGAAGTGCCACCTTGGTTATTTACTTAAAATAAACATTACAAAACAGAAAGGCCTCACAGGCCACATTTTCCACCCTGTGCATAGAGATTTGCATGTGTAATTACCATAAGCATCAAATGCAATTAAGCATCCAAATCCCTATGTCACAGGATGGAGACCTAGAAAGGTGACGGATGAGCTTGGAAGGAGAGGAAGGTCAGAACAGAGACTGCAGCTCCAGATCTCACACGCTCCCCCGTTCTTTGCCAATAAGCTCCGAGACCGTTTCTTGGTTGGAAATTCAGAACTGCTGGATTTCTGCATTGCAAAGACAGTCCCAGCTAACCTCGGCCCCGAGCAGGCTCTATCTCTGCTCTGTTCAGAAACAACCTCCAGCATGTATCACTTGGGAATCAGAACTCTGCTGACAACTTTGAAGGTGATGCATGAGGCAGAATAGAAGCTCTGACTGTCTCATGGTAAACCATGGTGGACATGACAGTGTGTCCTGTGCCCCGCCCCCCAAGGTTGATGCCTCCAAATCTGTAGGGTGCTGAGGTCTTCTGGGCAGAAACTGGCATGGCTACATTAGCAGCCGAGCTTGTGTGGGGCTGTGTTGGGGGCTTGTAGGCCATCTGGCAGGATCTGCAAAGTCTGGGAAGAGGAACAGCGGTGGGTACTAGGGCTTCTGATCAAGCTGGCCTTGCAAGAGTCATATGGAAGGGGGGTAAGAAGACCAACCCGTGTGAGCTTGTATTCTCCCCTATAAAACAGAGCTCCCTCTCAGAAGAATTGAGGACGTGGAAGAGAAGATATAGAAAGTGCTCGAACCCTGGTGTGGGCTGCCCTAGTGTCAAGGGTTGTGCAATTACAAGTCATCACTCACTACTGTTTCAAACCAAACCAACAGTTCCACTTACTGAAATGGATGCTAGAGCATAGGAAGCTTGGGGCCGCTGGGACCCACTGAATCCACTAATCCAGCTTTGGTGGGTTTTATTTAGTGGCCATTTTGTGAGGTGTGGCTGATTTACGGTTCCCATCCAGAGATGGCTGGGCCATTTTGGACAGCGTCTCCAGCCTTTCCTGCCAGAAGCTGCACAGCATTACCTTGTTTATTTTTATTATGCACAAAAATTACCTGTTTGGGGGGTGGGCTGGCCTTGAGAAATGTTATATTCCTCCTGAGGCCAAGCCAAGGAAGCCCTGGTGTGGTAGAAAAGTTGCTGAAGAAAACTAAGGGCTCTGTGTTGCATCTGAAATCATAGGCCCTGACTGGCCACCGGTTCGTCTACCCTATCCAGTGAGGCACCATCCGAAGGAAAGCAAGCCAATCTATCCAGGTCTGCAAAGCTCATCCCTGCCCCATCTCCACTTTCTGAGTATTCTGCCCATCAGCTATAGCTAGGCACCATGACTGGGCATGGGCGAGGGGAGGGGGCAGTGTCCAAGCCCAGTTCACGCTCCTCATGGGTCTCACTACCTCTACCTAACAATTCTGCTTACCCTTCTAAGAGAGGGAGGGGTTACACATGACTACACCAGGTCCCCTAGCTAGGACCTGAGCCCAGGACCCTCCCTCTCTTCCTCCAGCCCTCCTCTATGGAGAGCCTGGCTCTGGCCACACCCAACTCCTGCTCTTCTCTGAGCTGCCTCTCCGGTCCTTCTTAGCTCTTTCCTAGTGGGCCAGTGGCTGCTGGGCCAGCATACCCACAGAGCCCAGAATCTCTGCCACCTTCAACAACGCAGATGTCTTTTATATCTCAAGGTCCCATGAGCCCTGGTGAACTCCCCGACTCAACGTAGAGGCTCATTTTACTCTCCATCAGGATGTTTCTAGTAAAAGAAGTGCTGGCTGACCTCTCTCTTCAGCTCTCGAGCAGCAGGGCAGGACTCAAGGGTGACTGAGAACAAGCAGTGCCAAGAGTCCTGGCTGAGCAGGACTCTAAAGAACAAGAGAAGCCAATGCCTGGGCAGGCAGGACAGGGAAGGAACGGAGAGAAGCAATGCACATGGTGGGTCCATCTGGGCTTGGAAGAACACAGAAGGGACCAAGGAACCAGAGAGATGGCCCAAGGATGAGGACCCAAGGAGAGCAGCTTCTAAAGAGAGAGAGGGAAGTCCAAGGACTGGCAGAGGTGACGAGAGCGCACTGAGAACCCAGGCAAGGTTCCAGGCTGAGACATCTCAGCCTCACGACAGGAGTGGTGAGCTCCCGGCAGAGAGGAGAGAAAAAGACGCTCCCAGGACGCCCTCCATAGCTGGTTCCTGACATCACCTTAACATCAAGTTCATGATGAGCAGTGACAGCTCCTATCACATCCCAGCAGCAAAGCTGCCTAGACGAGCATCTGGCTCTGCTCCCTTCGCTAGCTGTGAGGTCACCCGAGCACCCTCAGGACACGGGCTGGCCACTCATTCTGCTGTTCTCCAACCACATTATACTGCAGGAGACACTAACACCTGGAACCACCACCTGTCTGTCCCAAAGGCTTTTATCGTGGTGTCATTTCTTAAGTGTGCCATGATGAGGAACCGTTGGGAACCGCTGGTCTACTGGGGGATAAGAGAAAAAGAAATGGAAGAGACAAATGATGGATACAGACACTGAAACCCACCCCAGAGCTCTCCACTAAGGCCTGAAGGTCACTGCTGCTCGGTCTCCTTGGGTGGCAAATGTGCTTCTATGAAATGTAAACTAGATAAACAGGTGCCACACTGGACACAGGAACAGACACAACAGAAACTTCTGGAGCATTCTACCTCTTCCCAAGACTTCATAATGCCTTTAGCTGCTATCGGGGAACAGATGGACACCTGTCACCCTAAACCCCAAACCATGTAAGAGAAACACAGAGAACTACCAGGCCCTAGAAATGGGGGATGTTTTCATCCTTCAGAGAAGTTTGGTAGAGATAAATGCGGATCTGTTTTTTCAAAGGAAGGGGGTTTAGATCATAAGCCCAATTCTAGTAAGATGAAAAGAAATGGAGTGTCACAGTGATGCAGATGGCCTTCTTCAGGCATACCTTGTGTGAGGGGGCTCTTCCTGTGGGCATTAGATGGGCCACAATGAAGGTGGTGGTCCCAAAGAGACAGACCAAGAGAGAGGTGAGTGTCTCGGGCTAGTGTATGGAAGGTTTACACAGACAGGCACAGCCTACTATTCTGAAGCATGCATCTGTATTTCAAGAAACAATGTAGGGGAATCCAGTTGGCAAGAGATAACTCTGATTCCATGCCACCACCCTAAAACAGAATTGCTTCAGAATATTCTGAGAGTTGAAAGGAATGGAGGCCGCAGAGAAAAGCTCAAGCGTGGTGTTACAACAGTTTAAAAAGCGGGTCATCTAAGCCATGCGACCACTCGGATGTACAGCTGAAAGGAAAAAAAAAGGAAACCAAGAGGAGTTTTAAAAGGGCAGAATCGCGTCTGGGCAGCTGGGGGTCTTGAGGTGGGACCCGCCCCCCCCCACTTCCCCCACCCCCACCCCCGCTTCGGTCATTTCTTTCTGAGCTATTTTCCCAGAGTTGAGCCAGTGGCTGGGCCAGCTCTCGGTGGCCTGAATTCCACTAATAATGGAAGCCAATCCCACTAAGAAGCAGAACTGGCTAATACATGGCTCCCTCTGTCCCCCAGGTACTGCAGGTAGTCACTTCCTGGGTGCTGGACTCAGCTTCTGCATCTGAACTACACCATCCTATTGGAGTTCTGTGTGTTATAAAACATACCAGATGTTTATCATGCATCCAGGCCAGGGTTAGCTAGACTGCTGGGGAGCGGGGGGCCACTGGGTAATCAGATTCTGCACTTTTAAAACTTGAAACAAAGCAGTTGGAAAATAACCATCTCACTTCTACATCCACATGTACTTAAACAAAAGTAGAGAAACACTATATATATAATATATAGATATTATATATATGTAAAAGTTAAATGTTTAGTCAGTTAATTTGTGATAAATAACAAAAGGAAATAAATAAGCATGCTTGTTAGTTCTACCTCTAGATTCTCATTAAAGGACAGTCTCGGTAACTACACTGCTAATTTCAGTCTTCTTAAACTTATTGTAGAAGTATTCTTTCCTAAGATCTATCCATTTTTCTCAAGACATTTTACACTGCAAGCTAGACTTAGGAATTTCTCTGGGGGCCAAAGGTACAAGCTTTTAATTTTGTGAGAGCTGTCATATTCTTTCCCACTGATTTTTTTCTACTAATAGCAAAAACCCTGCTCTAGCCCCACGGGGTCTGGACTCCTCCCCACTGAGGCTTGGCTATCTTCCTATCACCCAAATATTCTCCTGTGACGCCAAAGGGCTCCGTTAGCTGTGGGGCTGGCGCTCTCTGCTCTGCTAAGGCGTTCCACAATCCCTCTCTGGGCTGTCTGCAGGTGCTGTACTGAGATGAACTCCTTGACCGAGAACTACTTAGGGAGGAGGTACACTAACCACCAGCTGGGGGAACAACTTGGTCGAGGAGCTTCATGCTTGTCTTCTTCCAGATTTTCTTTATCACAGCTCGGAGTTCTTCATTAGCTTGCTCCAAGTTCCCTGGATCCAAAAGGCAAAGAGGTATGTGGACGCAGCGTGGACAAGCCTTGCTTCCGTGGCCCAGAGCTACGTCGCTAGGTCTTTGGATTGCCTTACTGAGAAAGCCTTCCCTGTGGGCTCTCCACAGTGAGTGCCAAATTCTCTTCCTATATTCAGAAACACTTACTAAGCCCATGTAAATGGAAGACCTGCCACTGGGGGGGGGGGGTCATGTTTCACCTGGGAATCCAAGAACTAGCCTCTTCTGCCATAGCGCCTGGCCCCAGACAGGACCGTGCTCCTCCCTCGGCTCCCAGACCAGGGGCAACTGCCTCTGCTTCGGCCTCTTCCTCCTCCTCCTCCCCCTTTCTTTCTCTTCCTCTTCTTTCTTCTGTATCTCCCCATCTCCTCTTCTGCTCTTCTCCATCTCCCTCCTCCCCTTTTCCTTCTTTTGCTCCTCCCCCTCCCCCTCCTCCAGCGTACCCCAATCCTGCCTTTGTTCTTGCAGATCCAGGCTAAACTTCACCCAAAAAAAGACTTGTCTCAGGCCTTACTGTAGCTACTCATCCTCACCTCCTAACCTTGACTTCTCCCTATATGTCTTTCCTAGTGATACATCAACATGTGGGGCCAGCCTACCTTCTGGGACCCTTAACGATGTGTGTGTGTGGTATAAGAAGCACATGTCAGGCCCGGGGAGGCTGGCTTTGCTGGGTAGAGCTCCAGTGCTGTGGAGAACACCGGCCCTCTAACTAGATACATGCCTACTGTCTTCTCTCACCTCCCTTCTGCTTCTCACCTCCGGCTCACTCCCCAGCCTGTGCAGCAATCAGCTGGCTCCCCATGCCATCTATAATGCAGCCTCTGAGCTAACCCCAGAGGCACATTTCCGCTGCCTGCCTAGCCAGGTGTGAGCAGGGCTGAGTGCGGCATGAAAAGGAGTCCAGCTGAGATGTGGACCTGCTAGCACATCCCACACACTAATCACGTGGTTCATGCGGTGCATGTGGTGTGTGTGCGCGCACAGTAGGTTCTGCACCTCCCACCCCACCTGCTTAGAACTTCCCCTGGCCTCGCTGCATGTGGTTCCTTTTCATGGACAAAGAAGTTACTGCTTGGAGTTGCCTCGCTGATGGTGTTGGTGGAGGACAGCTGGAGTGAATCATCTGCGGTTTCTCTCTATGCCCCAACACCTTGCCTGTTTCTCCTTCAGTATAGTAAGCAGTGTGATGAGTCAACTCCAGATATTACGGAACAAAGCAAAGAATGAAGGAAAAACAGAGGGATGGGGTATTCAGCTGGCCAGACAGAAAGAGTCTTCCTGTATCCATCACTCTTTCCTGAGGCATCCCATTCATTAAGAGGAAGTCCAGAAGGGAGAACCAAAGTGTGTTTGTGTGGGGGAGGGGTAACATCTCCTCCCTCTCCTGCTACCTGTCCTGCTTCCTGCTTCCAGGGAGTGCTCACCTTCGGTCTTGATCTTGAGAGCCGTGCGGACCAAAGCAAACAGGGTTGCGTTGAACATGACTGTCCCATCACTGTTGAGAGGCATGTTCATGGCAACTAATCTCTGCGGATGAAAAAGAGCACCTCAGGAGAATGTAAGTGTCCTATGACAGCCATGTCCCCTTTTGATGCTCATTCTTTGTTTATCCCTCTTTCATGTTCTAGTCAACATTCACTTCAACTCACAGCCATCTGGGAGCGTCTCAGAGATGGTTAGTTATAGGTGTCAACATAACTAGTTATGGGCTGCCCAGATCGTAGGTTAAATAAATACCATTTCTAGGTATGTCTGTGAGGGTGCTCTGGGAGAGATTAGCCTTTGAATTGATGGGCTGAGTAAAGCAGATGCCTGTAAAAGTGGGTAGCCACCATTCAATCACAGCACAAAAATGTGCAAAGAGACTGGATTTCCTCTTCGCCTGCCTGAGGTAGAACATCAGTCTTCTGTGAACTGAGACACATCTCACTGGTCCCCCTGGTTCTCTGGCCTCCTGAGTCCCCCATTAGAAGATGAGAGACTGTAGAACTTCTCAAAATCACATGTGCCCATACTGCTTAATAAACCTCTTCATGTGTATGCATGTATATCCATCCATCTATCTATCTATCTATCTATCTATCTATCTATCTATCTATCTACATCTATAAAGACATACACATCATATATGTGGCCATAGCCACCCTATCAGTCCCTATTTCTATGGAGAATGCTGATGAACATAACTTCCTATCTGTGGGGAACCTGGGATAACAAAGAGCAAATTTCATTAATGAAATATAAATGCTGACAACCAGATGCTATTTGATATTAAACAATTAAATGTCATTGTCCATGCATTCTTCTTGTCTCATTCCTAGCTCTCTGTGTCTTAGGGCCAGGTCTTCCCTCTAGGTACATCCTTAAGGGTTTTATGATAAGTAAATGACATAGTAGATACAGAGGCCAGGCACAGGGCCCGAGTCTTGGACTTTCCACTAGTAGAGCTCACAACCCAGAAAATGTGTTCTTTTAGGAAGTTTCTAGAAATAGAACATCATATGGTATCTCCGCTAGGTCTCCATGGCTTCTCTGAGGGCTTGGTCTTTCAGAACAGATCAACACTTCCCACTTCTCACTCCCCTCCAGAAACCTCTAACACCAGCACTAAGGAAAGCCGCAGGAGAACTTGGGAGGTAAAGGACACCCTCTTTGGGTTCCAGTCACCTCCTTCTAAAATCAGACCGCAGGCCAGGCTGACAGGCCTTGTGAGGATTGAAGTAGATCATAGACACAAACATTTTATGCCTGACACACGCTAAGTGTTAAACGATGTTAATATTTTCAAATTTTCTAGTTGGGTGTGGTGGCATATACCTATATCCTAGTGCTTGGGAGGCAGAGTCAGGCAGATCTCTGAGCTGGAGGTTGGCATGGTCTATATAGGGACTTCCAGGTTAGCCAGTGCCACACAGTGAGACCCCATCTCAAAAACAAAACAAAATCTAAAATTAAATAATATATGTATTTTTATTTTTGGCCAACAGTTTATTGAAAAAGAAAGGTGTAAATGGGTTTTTTCCACCCCGCTGAAGGACTGGAATGCAGCTACCTGGGTAACCCACCTAAATTCCATGTTCTATTATCAACCTCTCCTCTGTCCAAATCAGTGCGGCCAGGGGGACTGGGACCTCCACTCACTTTTCCTGACCAATACCCAAGTCATCAAAATGAATGACGTTGTGTCTTAAGGATGTTTAGATCCTTTATCCTTTGGGTAGAGGAACGTGGGATCCAAACAAAGATAAACTCCGTCAGCTGGGTTCTGTGCTGCTCTCTGGGCTGGGTGGACTTCCTCAAGGAGAGGGAGGGTAAACAGGCAAACCTTGTATTCCTGTTGCTACATGAAACACTTTCTGCGGACTGTGTGGGAGAAAGGCCAACAGGAACTAGGGGCTCCACATGACCAGTGGGGGGCGGGGGGGATGACAGAGGCAGGCCAGGAGACCTGAGCTCATCCCAGGGACACCTCAGCTCCACAGCTCAGGAAAGGGCTCTATAGAACTCAACAGCAGAGAAGCCGCATGCAACATGTCACCATGCCTACCACTGCCCAGCTAGGGTTCAATGTCTGCCACCGCCAAGCTAAGGTCTGATGTCTACAACTGCCAAGCTAAGGGCTAAATTAGTTCTTTCCTCATTACTCTCTGCTCATCTGTCTGCAAGGTATCCTCCACTGTACTTCCTCAGCAGGCCTATGCTGCCCACTCTTTCCTCATCCCCTCATTCCCATCGCCACTGCCCTCATCTCGGCTGCCCCGATTAGCTCCTTCCTCCAGTCTGTCTCCTCATGCCAACACCATCAACTCTGCGATGGGGACCTGAGATTCACATTTCTTCCCCGGTTTCATCATCCTCCACAGGATTCGGTGGTGAATATTCAATCGGGTTCAACAGACGCATGGGCCCCCCTGTCACTTCTTCCTGTGTTCCAGTCAGTGGTTACCGATGGCTTGTTGCCGGCCAATCGGAGACTCCTTCTGCTCCGGCCTGGACTCTGGACTCCTTCCGTGAAGTCCCTCCTGCCTCCGACTTACTCCTATGGCTCCCCTGGCTTTTATGTTGGCTTGGCGGTACTGGGACTCAAACCCAGGACCCTCCACGTGCTAGATAAGCACTGTGGCAGAGCTACATTCACAGCCACTCAACCCTGACCTAAATACCATTCCCTCCGACGGCTACCCGGTGACAACCTGCAGGCATTCCCTTCCTCTTTCTCTTGTTCCTGGCAGAGTCTAAGTGTTTTAAACTCGAGAGGACCTCCAACACAGAAAACATTCGTTATTCTCTCCACATGTCCATCTTACGGAGGGCCTGGCTAAAATGTCACTTGGTGTTTGTGTGTGAGGAACGAAGCAGCCGACAGGCTGTCAGGTTTGGAGGTGTGACACTCACCTTACACGCTACTCGGTGTGGACATAACTTCCCAAACCCCAGAGGAGGCTGGATTCGTCGGAGCAGAGTGACCACATCAAGGTGTTTTATCCTTCCCCTGGAAGCAGAGCACAGCCTGAGGTCCTAGGCAGCGTGACCCGCACGGGCTTCCAGTCCACCACTTCCGCCCTGCCCTTCCACAGAAATCACCCCTGACCTTCCCAGAGGATGCTTTTCAACGTACTTTGCTTCGGGGTCATATTCTGACCATATCCTTTTGAATTCATCCAAGTGGTGGGGCCCCAGAATTGACCAGTCCCGGGTCAGGTAGTCAAAATTGTCCATGATAACAGCCACGAAGAGGTTGATGATCTGGAAAAGTCCACCGAGAGGGTATTTCAGTGGCAGCAGAGAGATCTCTTCCACTGCGTCTGCCTCCTAACTACAGGAATACTGGAACCCTCGTTTGCAGAGGCAGGCACAATACTCGTTTACTGTAGGAAAAGGCAACATCTGACCAGATGGCTTGGCACACACTCAGGAGGGGGTGGGTGGCTGCTGCATTAGCTGGCACCCCGAGGCACACTGTAATCTTATAATTTAATTGTAACCAGAGACAGCTCACACTTTGAAAGCACTTAAAGCCATGTGCAGTGCCTTTGAAATTTTAGAAAGGAAACAGCAGCCCTCAGTAACAAGGTTGGCTGGAAATTACCCCCAGCCCATCAGTGAGTGCCCAACCCAACCCAGATGGCTGTGACACGTGCCAGATTAAGTAAGACTTGCCTCCTGCCTGGTGGGGTCCAGAGCGTGCCAACTGTTTCAAAGCATTATGCCAGGGCAGCGTTACTGGTCTGAACCCCAAATGCTATAGCAGTTCTGTAAATGGAAAAGAGGGCTCCCGGAGACGGCTTACCAGGAACGCACAGAGCATGTAAAAGCTGATGAAATACACAATGGCAAAGTTGCTCCCACAAGTGTATTCCTCTCCCGGGTTGTAATCTGATTCCGGGTCACACAGCTTCCCAGGGAGGCAGGCAAGCATGATCTCCTGCCAGGCTTCCCCGGTGGCACACCTGTTTAAGAAGAAGAGCTTTAATTGGGGAAGGGTCAAGCAAATGATGAGTTCAACATTTAGGAAGACAATTCTTAACTTGTGTAAAATGTATGTTACTGTAGCAAAGCCGTTTGGATTCAGGACAGTCTGGAAGCCTGCTTTCAGACACAACTTAGCAACTAGAGTCCCTGCTATAATATGATTTATAAAAGTGTCTGATGCAATTCTTTATATAAATGGATGTTCATTTTTCTCCTGTTTCTTCTTCAAACATCCCTATTACAATTACTTAATGATTAGTCCTGACTGTTTTTGTTGAAAGGGAAGAGTTGGAAACCACCTAAATTACACATGAGTTGTTATAGTTACTAGAGTCATTGGACATTGCTTCCTTGTTTCTAGAGAGTTCTCTCAGTGTGAGGAAGATTGTTTGCAAAGATGGTTAAAAACAATCCCATAACACGTGAGGTTGTACATCTTAGGTTGCTCCTAGTTGGCTTTGCAGAATGTTCCCATGTTTGTGCTGCGTTTCCGTTCTCCTGGCTGGGTTCTGGCGCACTCTTCATGCATAGGTCTCTATCCTACAATGTTTTTTTTTTTCCTGGTGGTCTAAGTGTTAGCTACAATCTGAATGACCTCCAGCCGTTTTAACAATGCAGCCAGTTCCTCTGTAACTGAAATGCCAGTTCTGTTTAAGAAGACAAAATTGGGGCCTGGGAGATAGGTCAGTTGAGAAAAGGTGTTTGCTGTGCTAGCCTGATGACCTGGGTTCAATCCCCAGAACCCAGGTAAAGATTAAAGGAGAGGACCTGACTCCACAAAGTTGTCCTCTGACCTCCACATGCACACAGTGGCATGTCTACCCACGAACATATATCACAGTCATACAAATATATGAAGTAATAATATTTTAAAAGATATAAAACATCTGACCATAGTAGAACATACAATCCCAGCATTTTGACAGGCTGAGGCCGGGGGATTGTCATGAGTTTGAGGCCAGCCTGGACTATAGACTGAGACCTATTTCAAAACAAACAAAGTAACTAACAAATATAGAAAGATAACAATAACAAAGCACGAGTCTACCAAGAGATAACCAGAAACATGCATAACCTCTGTCATTCACAATTCTAGGCATACCACCCTCAAGGACCCAGTCACCTGAAGAGCAGCAGCACTGCCTGCGGAAACGTCTGGAAGTTGTTGTTCCTATTGATCTGGTTGTTATCTCTCATGGCAACTTTCCCAAACATCTAGATGAGGCAGTTAAGAAGGGTGAAAAATCAGATTTCTATCATTATTACAATGTGGATCGTTAACCTTCTCCCAAGGTTCATGTGGTTAGAGGCTTAGACCCTAAGGGTAGCATTGTTGAGAGGTAGAACTTTAAGAGGTGGGCCTAGTGGGAAGTCCTTAGGCCACTGGGGGTGTGTCTTCACAGGGGAATGTGGGAAGCCGACGTCCAGCCTCTCGAAGCAGAGACCCATCTACCCACTGCCAGGGAAATGGGGCCAGGAAGGCCTCCAGAGGGAGTAGCACATAGCTAGACAGAAGGAGAAGCAGCAGCGGTTAGGTGACAAAGGCCAGAGTTCTCCAGACACAGGGAGCGTCACCTGGAAGGAGCTGAGGTCCTGAGGAGTGAGGATGAGTGGGAAAGAGAGAGGAACAGCGGCTGCGGGAGACAAAGGGGCGGGACCTTGAGGGCTTGCCTCCCCGGCAAAGCTTTCCTACTGGAATTATGAGCAAACCGGCCTTTCAGAAGGTCTTGGGTCCTGGCAAATGCCTGCTATGAGAATGTGGAGCTGGGTGTGCAATGAAGTTCGCAGAGCCCTGAGCTACCTCTCTTCATGAGGACACGTGACATTGAAGACTCTTCTAGGCACACAGCATCATCACGTGCTATTCAATTACAAAGGCTCTGGTATGATGACTCTTGTCTTATAACTCCCCATAAAATTCCTACAAGTACTTCCTTCAGGACAAATAAATTAATATATACATACAACATCTCCCTGTGCTGGAATTACCTCACCTCTCTCTCATGCGCCCCTCTCTAGGCAGAACAACAACATTCTATCAGTGTAGGTCATTTTCCTCTGACTCCTGGTACCCAGAGCTGTTCATTGCCCTCCAGCTACCCCAGGGTGTTAGGGTCCAGCTGTCAGTGAGGGCCCCAAACCTTTCCCAGCCCTGGAGCACATGCTTCAGACTCTCTAGTCTAAGAGCCTGGGTCCATGCCTCTCTGGAAAAGTGTGCTGCCCAGACTTAGTCCTAACCATAGCATCTGGAAGTCCAGTGTGAGAATGCCAGTGTGATAAGGCATAATTCTTCAGGGTGCCAGCAGGTGTTTGGACTGAACACCATCAGAGTATCATCAGTACAGAGCACAGGCTCTCCACACTGATGACTGGGGCATCTCCTTTTCCACCAGGGGCCTAGGCATTCTGCCGCTCAGGTCAACCACAGGTCTTCCCATCTAGCTCATTCTCCTAAAACATGAGTGCAAGTGTCGGCAGGAAAGAGGGCTAACAAAACAGTCTCATGCTGCATCTTGAACTCGGCACCCTTCTGGGTCTGGTTTCCTCTGGCACCAGCTCTATCTTGGGAGTTCAATACCACCCAAGGGGCCATAACGTTATCTCTCTTTATGTCCTCAGTAGCCAAGGCATTTGGCTGGAAACATCAAGACCTTGTCCTTCTACTTTACCTGGCCTAAGTGCAGACCTGGGGCCACCTTGAAAGAGGTTCTGTGAGGGAAAAGCAGCTGCCACTTACCTGCATGCCAATGACTGCATAGATGAAGAAGAGCATGGCAATGAGGAGGGCGACATATGGGAGTGCCTGCAAGAGACAAAGAATTGGGGTTGCTGGGAGTCCGACACCCGCCTTTGTGCCTGCTCTTCCCACATGAGGCCCAGCCCGGACCAAGTGCTTCAGTCCCGGACAGAGATCCACAGGCCTGCACACCTGCAGTTACAAAGTGTGGGCAGGCAGGGGAGCTTTCCAAGCTCAGCCTTACCCTGTGCTAACCCTAAACATCTCCATACAGACACATAGATCCCAGTGAGTTTGAAGTGGACCCTGCATCCTTCATGAAACTCTAACTGACCAAATCATTCCAAAATACCAGATGCCCCAATTGCTTCCCTCCATTTCCTCTGTATCTGGGGTGGGGGCTGGGGTGCAGTTGTAGTGCAGCCAAGAAACATCTTTATGCAAAATCACCTTGATTCCCGGTTTTCTTAGACTAGGAGCTTAGGGGTAGAATTACCGAGTCAGAGGGTCAAAAGCCATTTCAGAACGCAAAACTCTTTGAAATGCACCACAGGTGATACATTTTATTCAAAGAGACTGCAAGTTCTGCTGGACCTCACAGTTGATACACCTCAAGGTCACTTGGTCCTTAATCCTGCTGTGTACTCAGCCTGTTTGTTTAACTTGTCTTTAAGATAACAATGTATCAACCAACCTTACTCGCCTAGGATTTCCTGTGTAATCAGCTTTTACAACCTAAGACAATGCATAACTGTAAGTTACACATTAGTCTATGCCTCTGATCCAAAAAGCAGTGTGTGTGTGTGTGTGTGTGTGTGTGTGTGTGTGTGTGTTGTTATAGTAATAAATACTGAAAACAGAAAATAGGTTGAAAACAACCTTATACAACCAATACCTGCCATAAACATTGAAATCAGCATATGATAAAACTTGATGGTATCTTTGCAGTATTGAGTGCTTTTGGGGTCTGGTGCAAATAATTCAATCTCTTGTAAAAATCTGTGATGCTTTCTATGGTGCTCAATACAGAGCAAAGTCTTAGGGACAGGCAGACATCAGTCAGTCTTAAGGATGACAAGACATGGGGAGAGATCAGTTATATACAACAGATAGACTACAGACAAGCCAGCCACCACAAACTACAGACAGACTGAAGACAGGGAGAAATGGGGAGACTTCAAACATGGGGTCCCTCTTGGTCAAATTAACCCCAGGGGGACTGCTGAGCTTTCTTGCCTTACGGTGACTTGGGTGCATCCTGGTGCATTCGAGGCTATCTTTAAAGTTTTTAACTGAACCAGGTGTTTCTCTGTAAACAGCTACAAAGTCAAGGGTCTGGCCCAGGACAAGAGGAAGCTGGCTGAGTGGTCACAAGCACAGGCTCCTTTTATTTAAGATCACCCCAACAGGTACAAGCGTCTGATCAGACGTGAGTCTTTTCACCCATGTTTTTTGACGGCGTTTCTCCATCACCACATATGACAAATGCACCTACGTGTACGGGCTGCCTCCAGGGCTGCCTGGCTGCTGGACTTAACTCCAGCACATGTGATTAGAGTGGCCTTTCTCACCTGTGTAAGGAAGTGGCTCAGAAAGCTGACAGGTCACCTACAGGTTTGAGGCTCCGTGACTTGCAGCCTAGCCCAATGCCTCAGCAGCATGCCAACAGGTGGACTGCTTACTGGTGTCCCACAGGGCTAGTGTCCCCACAAAAGCTCTTTGCATTTTCTTCCTAGACATCCAAATGTCTGAGGACTATGATGGTAACTCACCACTCTGTCACGTGGCTTCTTTATCTACTAAAATTGTTTTTTTAAAGTTTAATAACTTCTTCAAGAAACAGGATTATGCCTGGGCGGTGGGGCGCACGCCTTTAATCCCAGCACTCCAGAGGCAGAGCCAGGCGGAGCTCTGTGAGTTCGAGGCCAGCCTGGTTTACAGAGTGAGATCCAGGACAGGCACCAAAACTACACAGAGAAACCCTGTCTCGAAAAAAAAAAAAAAAACCAACCCTCCCCTCCCCCCGCCCAAAGAAACAGGATCGTTTTACATGAATGCCTTTCATTATTTTAGTAGCCCATCTCTAGAACTTGACACACTTGACCGTGGAGGATTGCAGGGCTTGGCTCCACCCAGGTTCTCCTGTCTCGGGGGGGGGGGGGGGGGGGGGGGGGGGGGGGGGGGGGGGGGGGGGGGGGCTGCCCTGCTTCTCCCTCCCAGCCACGCCCCCCACTTCTTTACTCAGTCACCATTCTTCTCAGCAGGACTGTGATTTCCTTCCTGAGAGCTTTTGTCTTCTTCTCCTTTCCCTACATACCACTTCTTTCCCTTTTCCCTACTCACTGTAAAATTAATTAATTAACTAATAATATTCCTTGAATTTTACTGGTTATCTCAGGGGTGGTGAGGGGCAGACTTGAATTTGTTCTTTATATAACCCCATTGGTTCACATGAACATTTAACTTAGGAAGAAGGGAAGGTGCATGGCTCACCCTGCACTGTCTGTGCATCTCACGCATTCCCTACACGGCTGCACTTTTTTTTTTTTTTTTTTTTTTTTTTGGTTTTTCGAGACAGGGTTTCTCTGTGTAGCTTTGCGCCTTTCCTGGAGCTCACTTGGTAGCCCAGGCTGGCCTCGAACTCACAGAGATCTGCCTGGCTCTGCCTCCCGAGTGCTGGGATTAAAGGCGTGCGCCACCAACGCCCGGCCAGACGGCTGCACTTTTTAATCACAAATCTGCATCTATTCCTCACTCTCAACCGGCTCTGCCTAGAAGACTGGACTGTCTCTAGCAGGATGCCAGAAGGTACAGGAGAATCTGATTCTGCTCAGGAATGGACTAGAACCCATGAAAAGAATCACAGGCATCAAATAAGGCCTGGTGGGTACCTAAACGAACTGAACTCTAATTCTATCAAGTGCCCAGCAACCCGGTGTAAGCGGAGCATTCATCTGAGGAAGAGGCTGTGCAGTGGTTTGAATGAGAATGGTCCACACAGACTTGTGTTTCAGTGCTTGATTCCCCGGTTAGTGGAACTGTTTGGGGAGGATTAGGAGGTGTGGCCTTGGTGGAACAGGTGTGTCCCTGGGGTGGGCTTTGAGGTTTCAAAAGCCTAGGCCTGGCCTAGTCTTGGTGTCTGTCTCTCTCTCTCTGCCTATAACTTGCAGATAAGATGTGAGCTCTCAGCTACTTCTCCAGCACCCATGCCTGTCTGCCTGTCTGCCTGCCTGCCGCCATGCTGATCGTGGACTTGCCCTCTGAAACTGTAAACAAGCTCACGGCACGATAACAGTAACTAAGGCTTTGGGGAATGTGTTGTGACCATCCTTCTCTGACACCACGATTGCTGGACATTCTGGGCAACCAAAAGTTCCAGAGACTTACATTTCTTTCCATCTGGACAATGTTGTTGATCTCTTGAGTTTCAGGATCTTATTTCTGCCTCTCATTTCCTAGTTGGTTTATCAAAAGTAGTGCTGGGTGGCATCCCTCCAGCATCCCATAATCACTACTGATATAGTGGTCACTCAAGGGAGTTGGGGGTCTTCCAGGACAGACGACAATCCCTGACTTACATATGCCCTGAAGGACAGAAAGGGAAGTCCTGGCGGGCATGTCTCTTACCTGAAAGGACTTGATGAAAGTCCACAGCAGAGTCCGGATGCCTTCCCCCCTGCTGAGAAGCTTCACCAAGCGCATCACTCGGAAAAGACGGAAAAAGGTGATGGAGATTCTATTGCTCTCTTCAGAGTTCTGAGGGGTTATCATGGAGAGGTCAAAACCCAGTGGGAAGGAGAACATGCAACACGTTCAGAAAAACAGCAACAGACGCGAGGGTGACAGAGGTAAGAACTTGGAGATGTGTTTCTAAGGCCTTTTCACCTCAAAAAGCATGACATGAAGAAAGGAAAAGTCACATGCTAACAACGCAAGGCTTGGGGAGGGGAGAGAACTGCATCCACACAGCACATGCGTGTCCACGTGTTCTACTGTGTTAGAGGAGAGTACTGGGCACTGATGATGGATGCAGACCACTGCAGACACCGCTCTGGAAGGGACGGTCATGGAGAACACAGAACACCAGTGGAAAACTCGACATGGTCAGAGAAACTCAAGGAGACGGACGGCCCAGCCCCTGGGGACCAGTCACTGATCTTACCCCAGGTGTAGCAGTTGGGAGAGGGACACTGTCACTTTCAGTTGGCTTTAAGAAATCAAAGATTGAAATGTATTAATGAGGGTGGAAGGAGGCAAGGGCTCAGGAGACATTCCCCCCTTTTTACCAGTGGGTAGTTAATGTCTTTGGTCAACACAGCTGCTCCTTCCTGAGAAAACACCAGGGCCTCGTTCCAGAACTGGACCGGAGGTGGGGAGAGCCACTGAGAGGAACACAGACAGACTATTCTAGTCTAGCTTCTTCCCGGGGGTGTGATGTATCAGGTGACTGACTGGTCGAAGACTGTGGTACATACCTTAGTGCTCTCTAAAGACAGGACCAGAGAAACCTCTGCTTCTCTGGCTCAGTCATAGGAGCTCACCCCCTGTAGCAGGCCTCCCAGCCATGGGGGTAACAGTGGCTCTGCCTGTGGTCCCCACACTTAAGGATTACATGTGCTCCACTGGATCATTGCCTCCCCTGAAGGGCTGGAAGGCCTGGTCAGTGACTGACCGAGGCAGGCCTCTCTCCGGCCACCTGCTCTGCTTGGTTTGAAGTTCAGCCTGGCCCCAGTCCGGCAAGCACTCTGGAAGAACGCCATGGGCTAGCATGCCTGAGCCCCAGCAGCTCTGCCTGAGCCAGGTCCAACTGTGTGCCTGGTGCCCAGGACCTAGGAGCCCACCAGTGAACGGTGCTCATTTGTTTCTCAGCTCCAGGAGGACTGAGCCCTTCTTCACTGCACTCAATGCTCACCATAGTAACAGTGCCTGCAGGGAATTGCTTAAGAAACCGCAAACATGCTGGAGGCAAGTCTTCCCTACCAGGAAGCGTCTTTAAATAATAAAAGCAAGAACGAGGAAGGGCAGCCTCTTGTCTCTCAGCCACTGCCGCTCCGCTGAGGCAGAGGGGGTCGCCCTGAGGCTGGCTTACTTCTACACAGTAAAACTATGCATGGGAGGCAGAGGGGTAGCCGCTAGACGCTAGATGCTTCCTCCCCTGGGGACATGGGGAAAGAAAGGCTTGATTCTTATGCTGATTCCTGAGCCCAAAGAGAAGAATTCTATGGACCTTAGTAAGAGAAAAAAAAAAAATGGGTTTGACTACATCTGAGGATGCCTGTAATTGGGCAGTTGCTCTGGACCGAGGAACAGGGCTCTAGGCCACCTGGATGGATGCTCAGAGCAGGAGCTCTGCTGTTGGTGAGTTGGAACTCAGGGTCCATCAATTCTGTTAGTTCCTTTATCACCTCACCCTGGAAGTAACCACATAGCCTTAAAGGGATGGTTCTGTGGTTGGTCGTTCATTAGACAGGGAGCAGGCTCTCACTGTGCAGCTTGGGTTGGCCTCAAACTCGGACTCCCCGTCTCTACCCCCAAGTTCTGGGGTTACAGGTGTGAGCCACTATGCCTAGCTTAGATCATGGGTTGTTTTGGTTAGTGTTGTTTTTTTAATTTAAGGCTTTAACGTTCACGGGCATTAGTTTCCCAGCACTCTTGTCTCCACATCACCCTCCCCTAGGGGCTGTGGAGAGGAGGCTTCACTCTTGCCCAGGCAGCTAGGCTGTGCACATGTGAGTCTGTGTAGCTGTGCGTGTGTGCACACCTCCATTGGTCTGTGCTCAGAGGACTAGAGAGGGCAGAGAGAGCCCTCGACAGCTGTTTGTAACCTATGTGGGGTCTGCAAAGTTGACTAAATTGACTTTTGAAATGTGTATCTTTTTAAAGTGTACCTGAAGGATGGCAATCATCAATCATTAAATTTAAATTCAAACTCGCTACGTAGCTGCTTCCTCTCCTACATACTGGGATTACAGGTGTGGACCACAACATCTAGTCAAATGGTCTTTGTTGTTGTTGTTGTTGTTGCTTTTTAAGGGGGAGGAGAGGAGACAGCATCTGTCAGGAGACAAAGCGGTGGGCCACACAACACAGGAACGAAAGAACACAGCACATCAGGCTGCATGCACACACACCCCACCCCCACCCCCACCCACCGCCAAGTGGCCTGAGACCTTGTCGCCCCTGCTGCCACACACCGCAGGGCAGGAGGGACTGCGGTAGGGGAGGACGTATCTGACATTGACGGGGGACCATGCAGGTTGACCAAATCTCTTCCAAACAGGAAGGCCCCTAGGATGGCTTTGTTCCACCTGCAGAGGGGGCAGCTGCTCTGGTCCTGGGCTGCTCCATGAAAGCCACTAATGCCCACATGCCACCCAAGTGATCTTCCAGACTGATCTGGGTCCTTTTACACTTCAGGAATTTTGAAAGCCACTGAGTTATTCTAGTATGGTCTTAGAGTAGAGAATTTCGGTCCTTAGCCCACAGCAATGTTGGGCCAAGTATTCAGCAGGCAGCTCACAGCAGCAGAGTAGTCACAGAGTCGGGCCATTAGAAAAGCCCACTTGGGCTGTTACAGCTGCGTAGAGCCTTTGGGAGGTGATCGGGGATCAGAATTTGGATGCAAGGGGATTAAACTCCCCCTCTATCTTCTCTCTGACGGATAGAGGAGCATCGGGAATGGAAAGGCAGAGGATTGGTGAAGGAGATCAGTGACCTGCAATATGCTCAACTTTTTAGATCGCCCATGGATAACACTGGAGGACCTGGAGCAGAGGCAAGTCCTGCCTTTCTTTTCAAGAATGGCCTCAAGGACCTGGGTGATCCATGTTCAATAGAATTTCATTGTCACCTAAAGATCTGGAACAGGCAGCTTCAGTAGCTTCTGCTACTGCAAGGTCACGCACACACGTTCCTCAGCCTGGTCCCCAGCTACCACGTGGAGCTGAGAGCTGAACTGTTACACCTCATCCTGACAACGAGCTGAATGAAATGGTGGAGACAGTGTCTAAGCCGGGCACTTCACGAGGCAGCAAAAACTCTTAGGATCTGAGAGTGAGCACCTGTAGACTTTAAACACAAAGCAGCCGCAGTGTCTAAACAAGACCACTCTCTCCCGGGCAACAATGGGATGGAAAAAGACTGAATATCAGCAACAGCCATCCCTGGGCCAAAAAAGTTGTTGCCTGATCATTTCAGAACTCAAGGAATAAACAGGCACCAAAGAGAAAGCAGAGTAAGGCTATCAGGGGTCATCCACCATTTCAGCAGTTCGTGGTGATAGGACATCCAAAAGTGATGGGGGACAGGGCCAGGAAAGCCATCACACCATGGACAAACAGGGTGGAGAGCATGGAGAGGACAGAGAGATGGCAAGGGCCAGGTGAGCATGCAACCAGGACAATGCAAAGGGCCATCGACATTTTTTGTTGTTGTTGTTGTTGCAGAGACTACAGACAAGCTAGAGTTCTCATTTTCCAGGCCAGATCATTCATTCTGGAAGGCTGTGTTAGCAAGGCAAAGAGCCAGTGTGACTGACCAAGCAAGCTTGCGCCCAGGTCCTGGTCAGGGACAAGGACACATGGGAGAAATAACAGTTTAGATGGCCACGGATGATCCTTAGCAAGTCCTGTGGAACTCAGTGAAACACCAGAGGTGGAAAGCAGAAACCAAGTATACAGTCTCTAGGAGTGCTTTTGCTTAACGACTTCACCGTATATATGATTATATATACTTGCCGCTACAATTTTCTAAAAATAAAACCAACATGAAAAATCAATTAGGCAACAGAAAAAGAAGATCAACAGAGTCTGGGGGAGAGAGCATGGCAGGTTAAACATGACAAAACACAATGATGATAACGATGATGATGATGATGATGATGACGATGATGATGATGGCGACAACTGAAACCAGCCAACAATGGACCGTGGGTACTCATGCTCAGTTGATGCTGGACATCAGGATTCAAGGCCACCAGGGATGTGACATGCGTTGCTCTCCTGGGGAACTGTGTGTGTGTGTGTAGAGGGAGTGCGTAGGAATAAATATTCCCATCCTGAAATATTTGTAACATCAGAGAATAAGAATGTTCTGTCTTTTTGTTTTTTAAAATTGTTGATTATTCCCAGAGTCTAGCTCCAGGCCTACAAGCGATAGATGCCCAGTAAAATTGGTGCTGAAGATGGAATAAATGAGCAGGGAGCATAACCTTTGCATCTAGGGACAGTGGACAAACACAGATCTCTGTAGTTAGCCCCAGGTGGGAAACTGCCAAGGCCAAGGCTGAGGAGTGTTTGGTTTCAGAACACAGCTAGCCAGGGAAAGGTCACTGACTGGGAACTGGAAATATTCCCCAGTGCGAGTATTCAACAAAAGCTAGATATCATGAAAGAGGCCTTGCACAGACATCTGACATAAACTGCTAACTAGACACTCAAGCATAGACCTTCCCCATCCACAGAGAAGCAGGACCATCCCGAGACACTGACAGGCAAGGCCAAGCCAGAGTTGAGGAGCAGGGCCAGCTCACAGCCCTTGAAGCAGGTGTTGTCTCTGAGTGTGCCAAGTCATACTAGCTAGCCAGCGGGTAGGCGGCATGAGAAGGCTGGGTGTCTAGCTGATAAACAAGCCTCAGCTACATCCTGGTACCCAGAAAATGAAAGTTTATAACCTCTGCTTCATAGCACCTAAAAAGTCTGCTAAAACAACAACTTATGGTATGTTAACATCTGTTATAGGTTGCTTCTGACCCACGGGAAGTTCCTTGACATACATCATAGATACTTCAAATGCCTTGAGATGACTAAAGCAGTCAGATGTCATGCCACATGACAGCCAAGGTAGGGTCCTCTTGTTCTTGCAGTAACACCAGATTATTTTACACCCAAATGCCATTTACATATCATGAATGGCAATTTTATATAGCTGCCTATAGCATATGTCTTGTAAAGTTGAATTTATAGAAGTCTCAGCTTAAGGAGGATGGGGATGTGTGTACTCAGGCCAGGCCTAGTGAAATGTCATCTCGGTATCTTGACACAGCATATCATGGATCTTGGTGTAAGGGGGCTTACATCATATTCTGGTGGCCATGGTAATGTTTTATAGTCCATTTTACACAGTACACAGGAAAACTGCATGAATAACCCACTGTTTTAATAAGTATTTTCACATAGATTTACACAATTTTATTCCCAGCAGATATACTCACTCTGCTGGACCTCTAAGTGAGGAAACTGAAGCCTGAGTCCAATAAGCTAAGTTTGAGGTAGGGCTGGAAGTGCCAGGTTGGTGGCTGTCCAACCATCCATACGGACTAAAGTCAGCCTGGCTGCATGGGGGGGGGTATCAAGGAATATCACTGTTCCCATTTGGTACAGGCCGTCTGGGCACCAGGATGGACCTGACAATTCTCAGGCCTGCACATGTCAGCCAGGCAGAGCAGAGCACTGGGGGGGGGGGGGGGGGGAGCGCTGGGCCCGGCCACACAGAGCAAAAACCGACACCACACAACGGTACTTCCTCAAGCTCCGCTCACTGCCTTGAGGGACACACACACTGATGCCCACTAAAGCCTGCTGATGAACTTGGTACTGGCCAATGGGCAGGGTCCTCTGCAGCCTGCCTCTGACCTTCACTTGAGGAAGCTGGTGCTCCCCTTCCCCAACTCTGAAGAAGTTTGAGTCGTCTGACTGCCTGTGGTGGGGGCTTGCTCCACCTATTCTGTACATGGTGCTCACTTGTCACGAATAAACTGCACGTCACAAAGAGGGCGCTGGCTCTCTCCTGACACATACCAGCAACGCTCTTTGGGGATTAAGGGCCAGCGTCACCAGCTAGACTCAGAGCAGGCTCAAAGCTAGGAGGACAGTGGCGGCAGCGACCTCAAAGCCAGGCATGGCTATAGGGGTCTCCTGTGCTACCACAGAACCATGTGGGTATACAAGGCACACGTTACTAACTCCATCCTATGATGGATAGCTGGAAAAAACTGGGACGCAAGGCAGTCAGGAGCCCTGCTAAGGTTACCCAGCTAGAGAGTGAGAGCACCGTTAGGACTTGAATACGATCTTTTAAAAATAGTTGTTTTAGTTTCAAAGTGGCAGTTTTACGCTTGCGTCTCCGTTTCTTTAGGGGAACTGATGGATAAGGGATGGGAGACTTCAAACTGACTTCCATCTTTTAAAATGAGTTGGTGCCTGCAATTCTTACGCCCATGGAGATTCATGGGCAGCCCCTCTCGTCTCTTCTATGTTAGAATTAATGAAAACAATCACGTCAAGGGACACAAAGTTTGCTACTTACATTCACTTCAGTTATAGCAATATCAACGACGCTACCAACAACAATTAAGGCATCAAAAGTGTTCCATGCATCAGTGAAATAGTGCTGTTAGGCAAGCATTCAGAAGCCACAGAGGACAGGAAGCACAACAGGAAAAAAGAAGAAAAGGACAGCATTAACAATATGCCACTGGACTACTTGAAAAATCGCCCCGAGACAAACATGTCATAGATAACGTCACTTTGGATGGATTTTGACGGAGCAAATGGAACAACCAGAGACACCCTATCTTACCTTGCCTACTAGTGCCTGGGGTCAATGGTGCCAGAGAGTCAGCCCTGCAAAGGTGATTTGTGTCTGCAGAGGCCTTGGGCTAAGGCTCTATTCTAGAAGGTTCTTCCCCACAGCCTCTGTGAGGAAATGTCTAGTTTCCGATCAAGTGTGACTGGGATCTGTGACTTGTCCAGGTGATACCACATCAGGGCAGGGAGGAGAATGTGCAGACAGGAGAGAGAGGACGCAGGCCACACAGGTGCATACTTACGTCGGCTTCGCTGAGGGCCACGTCTATAATGCTGCCGATTACGATGAGGGAGTCAAACGTGTTCCAGGCGTCACTAAAATACCCCTGGACAGAGCAGGCAGGGGCAGATGTTTATGAGCACTTATGAAGGGAACATCACATGGATCATATGAGGGGACACATCCGAGTCCCCACAGCACCCATAGCAACCAGGGAAGGGGGTCAGGAAAGCCGAAGGGGAGACAACAATACCGTCCACTGGTGGAAAGGGGCACAGAGGAGTGGTGGTGCTCCTGTGTGTGTGAGAGAGAGGGCATGAGTAAGAATGGTGTCACACACACACATACACACACACACACACACACACACACACACCACAGATGTATGGCCCTGATACCCAGAGTGTCCACCCCAAACCCTCATGAACTGAGGAAAGAGTCAGGCTCCCCCATACTTCCAAGAGTCTCCAAGTGCCCTTCATTTCTGTTTTCTCACTTAAAGCCACCAGACTGGCAGCCTCCCCCTATCCTCAGCAGTCCAGCGAAGATCACAGGCCATGAAGTGCAGCAGGATTCCCCAGAGCTCTTGTCTTAAAGGACACAGGGAGACTCATCTAAAGGTCATAGCTTATAGGGAGACAGGCATAGCGATGATGCACAGAGCCTCATGGTAGAGCCCTGGGCAGAAAAACTCTTGATTGTGGAGTAAAGACAAGCCAAGGCAGGTTCTGTGGAGGAAAACCATCCTGCTGAAGGATGAAGGGGAGTCTTCAAAGATCTCAGATGGCCAATGGCCTCCTTCTACCTTGTCCCTTGCTTTTCTCTGCTCTTTCCATCCTCCAGGATAAGTGGATTCTTCTAGACCCCCCAACAACCTCCCTGGCTCTTTCCCATCTCCTGATACCTCTGTAATTCCCCTGACCTTAATCGGCTCAAATCCACTTTCTCCTTTGAGCTCAGACAAATGCCAGCTCCTTCATGGAGCTTTCCAGGCCCTTCTGACTGTCTATACTCTATCATATTGACTGCACCTTTCTGACTCCTTCATCCAGAAGGTCTACCACTCCAAAGCCTTCCACCAACCCTGTCAGCCACCCAGAGCCTTGAATCCAGTCAGTGTTTGAGACATGCCATGCCTTTCTCCACAAATTCATACCCTAGTTTTTCCTGGTTCCCAGTTTTCAAGTCCTTGTATCTACGTCAGTTCCAATGCCCTTGTGACTTTCAAATGTAGATGTATATTCTGGGTGGTTTATGTCTTCGAAGACCTTCACACTACATGCTTAACTGGTGCCTGTTGGCTCCCAACACCCCCTAGGAAGCCACACTGGAGGCGGTGTTTACATTGTGTACAGTGCCAGAAGCTTCCAGTTGCCACAGCTATACTGTCAAGATTTGTCTGTAAGCCAACCTCTACCTTGAAAAGGGAGAGCATGTTTTTCTTTTCTTTTCTTTTTTTTCTTTTTTTTTTTTTTTTGGTTTTTTGAGACAGGCTTTCTCTGAGTAGCTTTGGTGCCTTTCCTGGAACTCACTCTGTAGCCCAGGCTGGCCTCAAACTCACAGAGATCCACCTGGCTCTGCCTCCTGAGTGCTGGGATTAAAGGCGTGCGCCATCACCGGCTTGGCTGGACTTTTATTCTTAAAAAAACATACTCGAGCCAGGCAGTGGTGGCGCACGCCTTTAATCCCAGCACTTGGGAGGCAGAGCCAGGTGGATCTCTGTGAGTTTGAGGCCAGCCTGGGCTACCGAGTGAGTTCCAGGAAAGGCGCAAAGCTACACAGAGAAACCCTGTCTCGAAAAACAAAAACAAAAACAAAACAAAAAACCAAAAAAAAAAAAAAAAAAAAAAGAATAAAAATCCAGTTCTGAATTCCAGAAAGAGAGGCTCAGCATGTGTACAGTGGGTACATTTACAGACGAATCAAGAAAAACAGAACAGGGGGTGTTTTGAAGTGTCAAGGCCCAGGAGCCTGTGGCCAAAGGCAGGGCTGGGGAAGCCTCTGCAGAACCGCAGCCTTCTGCTGCACTAAGGGAAAGGTGGGCACGTTGACTCCTAACAACCGAAGTTGGATGTCTTTCTGTTTACTACTAATGGCACTCCTGCCCCTCGACGGGAAGTCATTCATTCTGACTGACCTCACTGCTTCCCTTTGGTACCATTGACAATGACTCCCAGACCCAGCGCCGGGGACTTCTGATCTACTCCTGGTCTCTCCGTTACAACCACGGTGTCTCTTACACTTGCCGCTTCCTGGCTGCTGCTCACAGTTCTCTCAGAGACTTCAAGGAGCTGACAAACTGTCCTACGGCCAGTCCTCCAGGAATGTTTGCTTAAAAGGACAGCTCCCATTTCCCTAGCTTGCTTCTCAGGAATACAGGATTCTCAGTTGGCCAAACAGAGAGAAGACAGGCATCCCTGAGGTGTGGACTTGTGATGTGAAACCTGAGGTCAGAGGCAGGACAAAGGGCAGGCTCCATGATATCAGAGAGCCTTCGGCTTCCTTCCCAAGGCCAGCTCCTGACACACAGGGCAGCTGGGTCAGAGGCTGCCTCCAGCATTACAGAGTCCTCCTAAATTATGCATACTGTTGCAAGTGAGTAACAGCAGTTCTCTGGTGGGCAGCATCCCTGCAGACTCTGCTGACAAACAGGTCCTTCCCTTTTCTTCACGGACTTTCCTGCTGGGCGGAATGTATTCCTCAAGCCAACGCTAAGACTGCAAAACATAGAGCCAAAGACTGAGTCCCTTCCTTTCCTTCCTGACTGGCCCTGTATTACATGCTCTGCTGTTCTCTCATCTTGCCTGATGGATCTGCAGGACGTCAGCCATATCTCACTCACGGGCATTGTGTAGCCACCCCTCCTGCAGCCCTATTCTATTCCCATAATGATCAGTGTTCCCACTCTGGGTCATTCCTGCCTGTGTATAAGACAGTCTTCATGGATCCTTTTCTGGTACACTGTGGTGGATAACATCCCTTAGAATCAGCAAAGTAAGGGCCTAACACTCTGGGAACTTTTAAGAAATCTGACAGATTAGCCAGGTGGTGGTGGCGGCGGCGGCGGCGGTGGTAGCACACGCCTTTAATCCCAGCACTCGGGAGGCAGAGCCAGGCAGATCTCTGTGAGTTCAAGGCCAGCCTGGTCTATAGAGCGAGATCCAGGATAAGCACCAAAACTACACAGAGAAACTCTGTCTCGAAAAACAAACAAACAAACAAAAAGAGAAATCTGACAGATTAAGAAAATCTTCCACAGTTCCAAAATGGTGCCCAAATCCTTACAGCTCAGACTAAAGGTTGATGTCTCCATCATAGGAGGTTTCCTGGTACAAGTGGCCGGGGTTCAAGGCTCTGGCCAGGCGGCTCTGACAGTCCAGGGGAGGCAGAAATGCCAGCCCTCCCTTTCTTCCCGCACACTGCCTCCCTGTTGAGCAGTCTCCTGTTTCATGAACTCACTGCCTTGACAGCATGGCTCAGCTCCTCACCCTTCCTGCATGGAAGACACCATGGTTCCACACACGGGCCCACTCCCACCTGCCCTCCCAGCTGAAGGAGCAGCATACTCTTCTGTAACTGAGCTCTGAAGCCAGGGTCTCTCAAGGGAAGCCAGCAACCAAATCTTTTTCCTCCCTCCCTTCCTCCCTCCCTCCCTCTCTCCCTCCCTCCTTCCTTCCTTCTCTCCCTCCCTCCCTTCCTCCCTCCCTCCCTCTCTCCCTCTCCTCCTCCCTCCCTCCCTCCCTCTCTCCCTCTCCTCCTCCCTCCCTCCCTCCCCTCCTCCCTCCCTCCCTCCCTCCTTCCTTGCTTCTCTCCTTCCCTCCCTTCCTCCCTGGCTCACTTCCTTCCCTTCTTCAGCTTCTACATGCCTGAAAAGAACATGTCAGCCAGCCACATGTAATAGCTTTTATTATTCAGAAATATTTCTGACTCTGACATTTAAGTTATTGTGCTAGTTGGTTAGTTTTTGGTTGTTTGTTTTTGCTTTGTTTTGTTTTTCTTGAGACAGGGTTTCCCTGAATAGCCCTGCTGTCCTGGAACTCGCTCTGTAGACTGCTAGTTTTAATTGTCAATTGAACATAACCTAGACTCACCCGAGAAGAGCAGCTCAATGAGGAGCTATCTGGATTAGCTTGGTCTGTTGGCTAGCTTATGAGCAATTGTCTTAACTGGGTTAACTGAAGTGGAAAAGCCTACCCTAAATGTGGTGGTATCATTTCAAGGGCTGGGTCCTGGAGTGCATAAGGTTAGCGAGGTAGCCTGTTGACCTGACCAACTAGGACAGAGGGACCCTCCCCAGCTACTCTGTGAGAGAACACTCTCACATGGTTTGGCTAGCGCTCACCAATGAGAAGAAGAGTGGGGTTCAAAGGCCAGGAGAGACATCAGGAAAGAGAGCGGTGTCTTGTATGAATCCATTCTCCTTTCATTGTCTGGCACCCAGTGATATGAGTCATCCCAGCAACACTGCTCTTCCAGAGCAAGGATGCTGCTGGTATTGTACAGGTTCTCTGGATTGTAATCTGAGGTCATCTGGGGCCACAGAAACACCTCGCTGAGCCAATCTACAAAGCAGTGCACTTGTTGGTAGAAATCACCATTTAAATGCTCTGATCTATTCGCACTGACTGCAAACGAGCTTCTCTTGTGGGACCGTGTTACCTATCACATGACACTGGACGCTCCTCCCAGGCTTGGAAACTCACTGGGCCAAGCAATGTGCTACAAGCCATTGGTGTGCTGGCCTTAGAGGGTATGTGCACAGATGCACATTCCCATATACTCACACACATAGGCACACATGTATGCACACACATAAACACACACTCTCACATGCTCACATGCTATGGGGTGCGTGTGTTCTTCGCCTGCACTTGTTTTGAAAAGCTGCAGAGCTTAATCACCAGGCACAGGAAGACATGGCACAGAGTTGCTGGGAAATGATCCATGGGACTGTTCCACGTTCTGACTCTGCAACCTTCCCCATCAGTTCGGACAGATATTGTTCAAAGAAGTATAGGCAAAAGAGAAGCAAACCAAGGTCCCCAGGAAGTTCTGATGAATTTGGAAAAGGAGGGGATGTATATGTAGGTAGGTATGGACAAGTCACAGTATGTAACATCTGGCCATGCGTAAGGTGCCAAATTTGACCCCACGGCAATCACCCCAATTAATCACTTACAAATGTCCTTTCTTTTTGGTCCACAAAGATCCGATTAAAGATTGCCCTAAGAATTACTTCAAATTAAAGAAAGGAACAGGCTGGAATTCAAATTCTATATAACTGTAGAGTACATGAAACCAACCATTTCTGAAGCTGTACCCTATTTGTTGGCTACTCCATACAGAGTGCAAACACCTAGGCACCAGGCTCTGTCATTCTCTCTTCTGAGAGTTAGGGTCTATGCTAGGAAGGAGACCCCCCCAACCCCCTCACCCCTCCCAGGCCAAGTCAGCTCATCTCAGCTCCTCAGTCTAGCGCTTTAGAGTGAAGGAACACTGCTGCTTGAAGATAGAGGTGATGGTGTAATGGTGCCAGTACCAGTCTCCAGCATGGTGCTCCATGCCAGGCACCCTTAAAACACTGAAGGTTAAACATGCACTCTCCACAACAGCCCTCAACAACTGGACTGTGAGTCTCCTCATAGCACAGAGGAGGAAAGGGTGGTGTGGGGCAGTGAAGTAAGTTGTGATGGACTGCAGATCGGATTCAGATGTCTCACGGTTGTGCTCCTTGATGCCGAGTGACATGGCTTGTCACAACACCACAGCCTTTGGGCTTTGTGGGGCTGGACTGACTCCTTCTCAACAAAGGTACAATGCAAATCACTCCTTCAACATAGTGTAACATAGTTCATGCCTCACTTCCTTACAAACAAGTGAAGCTTTCCTAAATCCAACAAACAAAAGATGGTGTAGCAGTAAGAAGGTCCCAGAACTTTCCATAAAAGGTAAAAAGGAAGCTACAGACCAGCCACAAATAGAAGCTGTCTTCGTGCTAGAGATCTCAGAGTGAAATCAGGGTCAAACTCTTTCTGATGATTATCAGACGCTCCCCCAGTGCTCAGATAATGAGCTACATTTTCCTGAGGCAGCAGGACATGCTATTCAAAAACAGAAAACCAGGGTTTACAGTGATAACCAGCCTACAAATTCCCAATTCTCTCCTCTCTTTTTCTCAGAATTGTTTTCATAAGGTTTTGGTTTCACCCGTTTATTTTCCCATATGTATACAGACGTCCTAATCAGATTTTAATGTTCTCAGGTGGTAACCTACTTAGCTACCAGAACAGTTCGGCATAGCTCAGCAACACAAGGCTAATGGAAGCAGGGTCCCTCTCTGGGGCCACTCAACAGCAGCCTTGGCAAAGGAGATCCAGCAACTTACCTTGGGCTTAAACGCGATGACTTTCAAAACCATCTCAACAGTGAACACCCCCGTGAAGACCATGTTCAGAATGTCCATGGCATCATTGAACATCTTGGACTGCTCGTAGTGCTGCGGATAAAGGCAGACGTATTACCGTCAAATTTTCATGATCTCACATCCTTATAATGGGAGGTCCCCTGCCATCTGCACCCTGGGGGCATTTCCCACCCTCCAGTACAGCATCCTCTCCCAGCAACTCAACCCAGTACTGCAAGGTCATATGGTGAATTTCCACAAAACACGGCGGGGGTGGGGTGGGGGGGTGGGGGTGGGGTGGGGTGTCCATAACAGGATGAGAATGACTGGACGATGGAGGAAATAACATGCCCATTCTTTCAGTTCAAGGTAAGGGGGAGTCACCCTCTCTCTGTTGGGAATGATGCTCACTCAGGTCCTTGACTAACACATTGCAGATACCACCTAAATGTCTACAGGTAAAGGTAGAATTTGATTAGTGATAAATCTTATACTATTTAGGTTTATGTCTTATTACAGGTGGTATTACCTAGGCTTTACACCTTCCCCTAGATCAGCACACAGACCTTTTCATTTTTAGCTTTAAGAACGTGTCTGGAAATGTGTGTTTGACTATAGTCCTGTCTAACACAAAGAACTGGGGGTTTGACTGGCTTACGTCCTTCAAGCCCGGGCAGACTCTGGTTGCAGAGCTTGGGTCTTGCTTCCTGACCCAGTGCCATAGCTATCCGACAGTGACCCTGCTCGGAGGGTTGCTGTCAACACTGCTCGGCAAACTGACTTGGTCAGGGTCAGCAAGAAGTCATTGGAATTCAGGTCGATATTTCAGAAAACTATCCAATCTTGCACTACCGCACCGGGAGCCCCTTGAAGACAGAAATGTAACATTGAGGGCCACTGTGACAGGTCTGGACCGCAGTGTCAGACGTGAAGCCTAGAGAGATGGCTCAAAGGTTAACAGCACTTGCTCTTACAGAGGACCGGGTTCGGTTCCCAGCACCCACATGATAGCTCACAATCATCTGTAACTCCAGTACTAGGGGCTTAAAACCCCTCTTCTGACTTCGGTGGGCACCAGGCACACACATGTGCACATACACACACAGCAGCAGAACACTCACACACATAAAAATAAATAAAAAGAATCTAAAAATAATTTCAAAGAGCCAGACTTGAATAATTCGGCAGAATCCTTTGGCTTGAGATAGGTGTAGAAGATTTCCCACATTACTCATAAAGGAAGTATGGCTTGGGGTCAGAGTCTCAAGACCACCAGCTGGTAAGGACAGAAGCCGAGGCCTGTGTGGCATCAGGCTTTGGTACTCAGCCACTCTTGGGTCCCAGGATCCAGACTGAATACCACACCCAGGCTCCGTGGAAGCACCCCCCACAGCTCTATCACCCAGAGAGATCCAAACATAAGTGACCTTATGTGTCTACCATGACAACAGTCAGGCAGAATGAAACTGCGACCACACTATAATCCAGGTTTGTCAGAAAGTCAAACCTCCTCTCTTGGAGATGGAGCATGTCACCCTCAGGATCCGGGGGAGAAGGCTGTGTGGCACACCTACACTTAGTCACCACAGTGATCTCCATATTTACCTGCATGGCCAGGCAGAGTGTGTTGAGCATGATGAGGACGAACATCATGTATTCAAAAGGCGAGGAGTTCACCACGTACCAGAACTTGTACTGGTAGGGGTTCTTGGGGATGTACCTCCTTAAGGGGCGAGCTTTCAAGGCATATTCAACACACTGGCGCTGCAGCGATAGAAAAGGGCAAACAGGGGGTTGAGAGCTTCCAGGGAAGGAGCACAGAGTGGTCATCTGCCTGGAGGAGCTCACTTTGGCCCTCAAGGAAATGACCGTGAACAGTTGAGTCTCTGGAAGGACCTAGAATTTGCCTTGTGTGTTGGAACCCACTAGGTTTCCTAGTGGCTGTACCCAGCAGGACTGCATAAGAGGTTGATTGGACCATGGGCCTGGGTACCAGGTGACTATAACTAGCGAGGGGGAGGTCTTTTGCTCCACCCCTTGGCATTGTTACAAATAGACCTTTGGAATAAAGTTCTGGGCCCGTTTGAATAAGGTTCCAGGTCCACCCAAGTCGATCCTGTGTTTTCTCTCTGCTTCTTAACTCTCTGAGTCTCTTATCCCTCATCCCTCAAGAGTTCCTGGGGGTAACGTCAAGAAGCAAGTAGAACGGCCACTGTGCTGGCCCAGACTTGAAGGCAGAGCCCACACAGCTTCTGCTGAGACTCGTGCAGTGTCTCTGAGGCAGGGGATGGGGTGGGGGTGGGGGTGGGGGTGGGGGGCTTGAACCAAGCCTTGCCAGGGCCTTTCTCTGCCAGTAGGTGGTGATGCCAGGTCTGCCTGTGTTGTCCTCCAGAAGAGGAGGCCAGCTGAGGACAGGCATGGAATCTTCAAGAAGCATAGAGGCTGAGTTTACTTCCTGAGGCTGGAAGCTCTCTGGACACTCAGGCAGATTCATAGAAGATGCCTGGCCAGTCTTACGGGAGTGGGGGCTTACATGCTCTCCTCAGCATCTCCAGAGAATGGTTAGTAATGATGGTGAGCCTGAACTAAGTTTGGCTCTAAACAGACCACTGTCCTTCTACTTACTCTGGGACAGATACCAGTTCCTTTTCGGAGCAAGCTGAGAGGGGGCCTCCAGTTGGCCTCCAGGCTTGCTCCTGCCTCCATCCCTCCCTCCACACCTTCCTCCACCCTTCTCTCTCCTTCCCTCCCTTCCCCTCCTCTCTGCCTTCACTCCAGACACAGCAGGCTTCAGACAAGTTCTCTGTGTTTGGAACTCAGTGTCACTCTGACTCTAGGGACACCAGATTCGAGCCTATTTGGGACTTTAGGTTCCCACACACATGTAACACCAACTCTGCATGGTTTACCTAGCCCCGGTCTTCACTCTTGTCTTCCATGGGTAGGCAAAGAAATAAGCCAGATTTCCTCCAGATTATCACAGGTAGAGTCTACAAGGACACTCTGACATAGGAAAGTTCTTCCACAAACCAAGTCAGCATGCCCTCACATGTGGTCACAGTTGCCACCTGGGCAGGAGTACTTCAGAATACCCTCACTGCCAGATCATTCTTGCTCACCTTATTGCCATAAAAGCAGAGATGTGTCTGGCAGAAGGCAGAGGAAAACCCTCAGAACAGACTTTCGAACTCATATGCTAAAGGTTCAAAAGAATGTCTAAGGGGTAAACTCCTTCATGCCTTCATAAACAACCTTTAAATGAGATAAGGCTGATGGTGTGCTCTGAACAGGGCCTGAGCTGGGGTGAACCCTCTCCTCTGTGAGGAGAAAGCCACTGACGAGGAGGTGCTCTGCTCTTGCTTGAGGGACAGAAGCACAAAGAGTGTGTGACTTTAACCTGATTTTTGTCGAGCTCACAGTTCTTATACTCTTTTTCTCCTTGTTCCTGGAAGGTGACGATGACGAAGCCCACAAAGATGTTCATCATGAAGAAGGCAACAATGATGATGTAGATGATGAAGAAGATGGAGATCTCCACACGGTAGTTGTAGACGGGACCAACATTCTCTCCGTTCGAGTCAATGGCTTTATACAGCAACCTGGAAAATAGGAAAACTGGGTGGGAACCTGCCAACCCCACAGTTCAAGCAGCCCGCCCAGCCCACTGCCCCACCAGATGCTCCCAGAATTCCTCTGCACAGTCATGGGACGGGTGGACATCAAGGTCTCTGAACACAGCCTGGTCACTGAGGCATCTTCAGCCTTAGGCCCAGATAGCTAATTTATAATGAGGGATTACCCAGATAATCATCCAGAGAATATCTGGAGAACTGAAAAAATCAAAAGGATTTCACAAACAGTCAACAATGCCACCTTCTAGTAACAGATAAGAGATAAGGAGCATCACACTGACATATTGAAGGAGCTGAAAACTGTGCGTACACTGACAGACACCCAGTACCCAAACAAGATTTCTAAAGTTAAAAGACACAGCCGGGCGGTGGTGGCGCACGCCTTTAATCCCAGCACTTGGGAGGCAGAGCCAGGCGGATCTCTGTGAGTTCGAGGTCAACCTGGGCTACCAAGTGAGTTCCAGGAAAGGCGCAAAGCTACACAGAGAAACCCTGTCTCGAAAAACCAAAAAAAAAAAAAAAAAGAAAAAAAAAAAGACACTCTCGTGTCAGATAGAACTCTTGCGAAGAAGGACATTACCATAAACCACCCAGTTTCAACTAACCCCCTCTAACACAGTCAGTCCTTCCTGACCTCACCCCATGTGCAAAAGCTCACACGCCCTCTCTTTTTTATTTCCTTCTCCCTAGAAGGGCAGGTGTCACTGCCCTCCCCTTCTTGTCGATGGTCAGAAAGGCATCTAAGTGCCACGGTCACAGTCCTCAGGGGCAGAGTCCAGAGCCGGGCTCAGGTCCTTGTAGCTTCAAGCCCCAGGCTGAATCACATCCCGTCAGCTGCCCCAGTGGCTCACTGAGGCACGGTGTCCCAAACCTTACATCACCACAGGGTCTCGCTCTTCCTCCACACCTTTTCTCCTAGATCAGCTTCCTAGGAGGCGAACGTTACTCAGCTGTCCACAGAAGCTTCTGAAAATGTCCTTCACAGCTACCCGAGAGCCCTGGCAACCAGCAGGAGCCAGTTTGGGCACTTGCCTCCTGAAGCTCCTCTGGGCATGACCCATCTGAAGGAAGCCAACAGGGTGCTACAGACGCCCCTTTGCCTTTTATTTTCGTCCTTCTTTATGTTCTGGTGCTCTAACTCACCCCAGATCCCAGCCATTCAGCCAGACCCCATTCCATACTAGGTATGATTGTGTGACATTTCTATTAGCTCTAGGATCTGAAGGAGGACCGGTGCCATGGTCATGTGATTTCCTCCACGCCGCCTAAGACAGCATGTTGCATGGAGTTGATATCAAAGGCATAACTTATGAATGAGTGTTTGAGCACCTTCATGAAAGGAACAGCATGGTAGCATCTGTCCCTGCCTGGCACACATCAGTGCTCATTATGTACCATAATGAGTGAATGAATGACAGTTTGGATGCTGTCAAATTCTCTTTAAGAACACCAGAAGGGCATCTACCAACAGCAGTCTATACAGCAAATGCCTCTTAGGTCCTCCTTAACCACACAGAGAGATGCTGCCCCGGCCTTTCACATCTGAAGCCAGAAGTAAGACTCAGATGTTTAACACCTGCCTGTTCAGATGGAGGAGCCACGGTGGGCAAGAAATCATGCCCAAAGTTAGTCACAGGCAAGCTTGCAAGCTGTGAAGATTAAAAGTAGAACCCCTCTCCTGGAAGGACGACAGCCCAGAGTCCCCAAGGAGCAAGTAGGTACCTCCTGGGGAGACTGGATATCCTTTATACTCACGCAGGCCAGCCCTCAAAAGTTGAGACTGTGAAGAGTGCCATCATGGCTGAAAGGACATTATCAAAATTGAAATCACTGTTCTGCCAGATCCTCTCACGGACCACAGGACTGTCGACATCCCCATCCTTATAAAGAATGAAAAGCCCCCTAGAGGAGAAAGGAGTTAGAGTCATCTTGGCTTCACATAGGACATATTGGTTCAGAACATCATATGTAGCCTCAGCCAGGTTACACACACTTACACACACACACACACACACACACACACACACACACACACACACACCACAGCCCAGATGGAGTCTCTCCCTTTCTCCTCCACATTTGATCTGCTCTATACCTCAAGGAAGTCTCCAGTCATGACCCGGGAGCCCTGGCAACCAGCAGGAGCCAGAGTGCAAAGTGCACTCTCCAGGGCAGGAGTGTCTAGAGATCCAGTGTGCACCTGTTAGCAGTTAGACATGCCCAAACAGTAAATGTTAGAATTCCTAGCCACTCTCCCATGACCATGACCGCACACTGGCTGGCAAAATGCATAGTCATCCCAGCGCCTTATGTCCTACGTAATCCGTGCACTGAGTGATCACGTAGTTTTGTGCAGTGTAACATGTAATCTATGCACATGCGTGGTGTAGCCATGTAAGCCCATATGCGCATGTGTGGGAGAAGGGGGAAATCTATAAAAGCGGGTTCCACATATCCCTCTTCCTCTTCCTGCATGATTTTGCCATAGGCCTAAGTACATCCCTTCTGTTCCCTTCCCTTAACAAACTCTTACAGTGGGTTTTGTTGTACCTCGTGGCTTTTGGCTTTTCTCAAAGGGTAAACAGCGTCACTTAATGAATAACACTGCGCCACTTAATAAAGGACAGTAAAAATTCCTCATGTAAGAGGGGCTACAAATACATGTGAAAAAATCAATATTTTGGCCACAGAATTCCACAGACTCTGAGAAGCAAGCAAAGGTATATGCTTATCCACATTCTAATTTCAACAAATCTCTTCCTTTTCAGACCACTGATATTCTCAATTTTCTTTCCAAAAGACTTCTGTAATTGCTGTCACACACCATTTCTTACAGAAATGTACTTGTGGAAGGAACCCATGAGATAAAGCCTCTCACTGATATTTCACAGCAACGGGCAGCTAGAGGAAGGGCCCACCACGACACCACTCTGTGGCTGCACTAAACAGCCTGGAGGAGGTGCTCTGCGTTCCTCAGCCCAGGCCAAGAGCATCCCTGGAGCCACATGTAGTCATAGGCGGATTGTATCCGATGCCCCATGGCCACATCATTTGTTTAAGAAAACCCAAGCCAATGCATACAGGGCAGGCAGCTAGACCCCAGCCAAATGTAACTCTAAAAGGTCAGGGACACAGATTCTCTGTAGCTTTAAGCTCTGGGCAATGCATGCATGGACTGAGAACATTCCATATTAACTGAACATCTTGGATTATAAGATGTGAGTGTTTCTTGCTGTTTCTCTGCTGCTGGCTGTTCTGAACAGAAATATGTCCAAAATGTGGGCACTAGGAACAAGGAGCACAGAAGTCTGCCAAGTTTCCTAGAAGAGGGTAGCCCACTCCTGAACACTAGGAACTGAGCTGTAAGCCTGGCTTGGGAGAATACCCTTCAAAGTCCACTTGGATAGCAGGGGAGATACTGGTGGCCCTGGTCACTGTTCTTTCGGGACTCCTCCTCCCAGTTTATATGAACTATACTAAACAGCTGGAGCCAGCCACTCATCCTTGGGGATGATGAAAATGTGTTAAACCTTCGAGATGCTGGCTAAACAATAATGAATCATGGTCTCACTTTACTTGAGTTTCACCTGGGCTTGAAAACATAAACAACAAACGTCAAGTCACTATCTTTCCAGGCATGAGCTGAGTGGGCAGGCGTCTTATTCCCTGACGAAAGCCTCTGAAATGCTAACACGAGTCCATCCGTGAGCTGGCTCTCGGGGTACCCACCTGCATTCTTCAGGGTTACTTTTGGCTTCGTCTGTGCATCGATAGAACTTCCCCTGGACACAAAGCAGATGGAGGGTCAAACATGGGCTCTTCTGATGGAAACCAGCTCCAGCCCTGGGCGAGAGGGTACCCCTACCTTGAACAACTGGACCCCAATGCATGCAAACATGAACTGGAGCAGCGTGGTGACGATCATGATGTTGCCGATGGTTCGGATGGCCACAAAGACACACTGGACAACATGCTGGGGGAGAAGAGAGAGAGGATGGGAGGCTGATGCCCCACTTCTTGGTTTTAGTCATGGGATAAGTTAACACCAGGCCAGGGCTTCTATGCTTCGGTACATTTTGATATGAATTTCTAACTGTTCTAACCCCATGCTTTGCTTTCCTGGTTACCTAGTGCGTAAGTACTGTGTTCATTATGACGTGCACTTTTATTTTTATTACATCTTTATTACATTTATTTATTGTGTGTGTGTGCATGCGTGTGTGTGCGTGTGCGTGCGTGCGTGCATGTGTGTGTGTGTGTGTGTGTGTGTGTGTGTGTGTGTGTGTAAGCCAGAGGACAACATGCAGGAGCTGGTTCTCTCCTTGCACATGGATCTCAGAGATTCAACTGGGTCATCAGGCTAAGTGCCTTAACCCATTGAGCCGTTCCCTGGTCCAAGAACACTTTTTTTAAAAAAAGATTTATTTATTTATTATGTATACAGTATCTGTCTGCATGTATGTCTTCAGGCCAAAAGAGGGCGCCAGATCTCCTTACAGATAGTTGTGAGCCACCATGTGGTTGTTGGAAGAACAAACAGTCCTCTTAACCACTGGGCCATCTCTCCAGCCCCAGTCCAAAAACACTTTTTCAGTGTCTTTTCTTGGGCTTCCTCTAAAGAGTTTGGTTTAATTGAGAGAAACACCACCTGCACATAGGTTCAACAAGACCCCTATCCTAGAAAGCTCTTATAGAGACGACAACCCTTTGGCCTGCTGTATAATCCATATGAGAATGATTTACAACTTAAACACAAAGAAATACTGTTGATAAAGAAGTAACGAATCGTTATTGTAATTATAATGACCAACATCCCCAATTAACAAAGCAAAGGTAATGTTGCTGTGTATGTGTGTTATGTGTTATACATGTTATGTGGATACAGGCCCCCACGTACATGCCTGTTCATGTGAGACAAGTAGAAAAGAACACTGTGTGTCCTGCTCGATCAGCCTCTACTTTATATTCTCGAGATGGGGGTCTCTCACGGAACTCAGAGCAAGGACAGCCACCAGGAAGCCCCTTGTGTCTCAGCCACTGCACACATAGCACTGGGGTTACAAGAGTGTGAGGGACCTGCGGGGCTTTTTAAATAGGTCTGGGATTCGAACTCAGGCCCCAACACTGCTGAGCCATCTTTCATTTTTGGAATGACAGTGCTAGGCGGAAGCAGCTTCTTTGGTGGAAAGGTCCCACTTGGAGCCTCAGCTCATCTCTAGACCAGGACAGTTAGCAACTGCGGCCAGCCCCAACCCAAGCCAGCCCCCTCACAGGAGAGGGGTCAATACCTTAAGCCCTTTTGCTCTGTTGATTGCTCTGAGGGGCCTCAAGACCCTCAAGACCCTGAGAATCTTCACCACGGAGATGGCGCTGGATCTGGGGGAGGACAGTAATGGTAAGAAAGCAAGCGACGTGAGTTACGGCCAGACTGGAGCCTTGAGATCAGCTACTTCATGTGACCATCTCTTGAAGGACACTACATAACCGTAGTCTCTCTTCAGGACTTCAGCAGGACCTGCTCCTTTCTGCCTCGTGCCCCCTGAGGGAACTCGGGGGCCCTGGCAGAGGCTCTACCTCAGGCATGTAGCTTGCCTTTATAGAGGCATTTACAGACTTACCTCATTCTGCTGATGTGAACACTAGTTTCCTGACATGTAGATGTCAGTGTTTAAGTTTGGGGGCCTGTGCTAGGGCTTTTCTGGTCTCGGAGAGGGTCCGATCTGGTAGGAGGGATGGGTAACACCTCCCTCAGCAGCACACACTCGGGTGTGGGGAGAGGCAGTGGGCTCCTCCACGGAAGGAAAGTGGGGCGCGGCCTTAGGGGCAGCTGGGAAGGCCTGTCGGGCAGGTGGCATCAGGTGGCAGGAAAGCCTCGTCAGTTTCATGGGAACAGGTGTGGGCCAGAACAGCCTAGGAGTTATCTCGAGGGCTTTGAGCTGTTGCAGGCTGCTTGGGTTAATCCGTTGGGTGTGATTGCAACCCTGGCTTCGGAGAAAGTGTGCAAGAAAGCTTGGGAGGAAGTGTGCAAGAGGGAAAGCTGGAAAGAGCAGGGGCAGTTTGGGGGTTGGTGAGAAATGTGGAGAGACTAGATTGAAGGTTCTACTGAGAAACCAATCCAGCATTTCCTTCCCCAGGCAGCAGCTGGAAGAGACAGGGAAGGCAATTCTAGGCAGGAATCCCGGGTCCTTGTCGGGTCCAAAGCAGGCCCCTCAAATGACAGTACTGATGATAGTGTTCTCACGGACAGCCGGGGCTCACCCGGACTCTGACCGGCTAAGCAGGACTGCTACTCAGTGAACAAAAACCTAAATTTAGCATTCCTCAGAAGCGGCTTTCTGTTTGTCAGGAAGACCCATTACTTCCCTTATCTGGCCCCATGGTCAACTCCCTCAGGCAGAGGGCATCTAGTTCCTGATTAACCCAAACAGCCTGCAACAGACCAAAGGCCCCATGCTAATTCTCAGGCTGTTCTGGCCCGCACCCCCCTCCTGCTGCTACCCATAAAACTGGCAGGCTGTTCCTTGCAGCCACTGTCCTCTGCCCCCACGCCCACGCCAGAGACAGCCCAGCCATTGATGCTCAAACTGTCCTTCTTCCCGCAGAGGGGTCTAGTTCACTGCCTTCACTGTGGCCCACTCACAGTCCTCTCCAGGTGCCTTCGGCTAAGGGGCTTCTGGTGTACATGTGCGCTCACACTGGGGAACTACCAGGCAGCTCCAGAGCAGAGATGCTCACAGGCCAGCAGGAGAGTGAAGCGAGGTCACAGAAGATGTAACCATGGCTGACTGTCCTAGGTACTGCACAGGGTAAAATGGCAGCACTCAACCCCACCAGACACTCTTAACTGCCCCCAAAGGTCACAGCAGCTGTGTCCTGCAAACACAGGAAGTGGAAGGGGTCCCGAGAGATCGCCAAGGCCAAGCTCTTCCTGCAGTGAAAGAAAACTGCCACCCCGAGGGAGGATGCCCGGAGTCTTGGACCAGGCCTGAGAGCAATCCAGTTTGTTCTCCTCTAGTCAAGATGTCTTTCATCTGCTGTTGAAAGCCAGTTTCAAAGAGAATAATAAACTCAACCTAGCAGTAGATACAAGAAAAACAAACCAAGACAGAAATAGGAAAGCACGGCCCCAGCACTTTCCGGCGTGGGGCAAGTTAAGCCATCCTGCCTGTAATCATCAGACGGCGCCCAGCTTGAACGAATTAGGTTCAAGTTCCCTGTGTATAATTCTTTCTACTGACCCATGAATACTTACTGAATCCCAAATGACACCAGAGACACTCCAACAACCAGCATGTCCAGCAAGTTGAAGTAGTTCCTGCAGAACGCCCCTTTATGCAGGAAAGCCCCGAACGTCGTCATCTGTAAACAGAATCATGCGTCCTTTACTTTTTCCTCCTCCCCTCCTGGGTCCCAAACCAACCAAACAGAAAGCCTGGGCTCCTCACAAAATCTTGACAGTCAAGTACGACTTTATTAATGACTGCCCGTAAGGAAGACAAATGCTAAGCAACAGGGCTGAGTGAGCATGTAACCTACTTCCGAACAAGTCAGAAGAAGCGGAAAGGGGTAGCTGACTGAAGGCAAACTTTTGAAGAGGTCAGTCTAGGGTCTATTCAGATGACAGAATTCAAACAAGGACAGAGCTCTGGCATGTCCAAAGAGCCTGCCTCAGGAGAGACTGCACAGGACCACACTTGGGAGAAAGCTATCACTGCCTAGCTGAGCTTACCTGTACAGTGCTGGCCTGGGTCAGCTGCTCTAAGGTCACGGAGCACAAACAGTTTTCATAAAACCCTCTCAGTGGAAGCTAGAGGTGGCACCTGGCTCCCGCACTCCTAGGGTCCTTTCCCCCTTAACTTGGTTGACCCAGCTTCCAATTCCCATCTCTCCCGAGTCAAGTTACTGGACAATATCAGGTGTAGCAAGCAAAGAGGCTTTTGTTACAGGAAGCCAGGCTCGTTCTCATGTTAAACGGCTTGTACAGCAGGAGCGCACGTAGTGGGTGCTCTCGTGAGGTTTCTGCTGGCCGCGGGAAGAGTTCAATGGGCAAGTTCTCCAGATGGGAAAAATACAGTGTTAAATAGCCCAGGATTTCATTGGCCCCAGAGCCCAGGAGTATGTACACTCACTTCACAGTTCAGAAAGGCAGGTAGTAAAGCAAAATCTCAAGTCACCAGGCTAATAGATCTGGTGGAACAATGCTCCTTAATTCAGCTTGGGGAGAGGCAGCAGGGAGAACCTGGGGTAGGGACCCTGCATGCTGTGTGGCACAGACCTTACCACAGGGCCATAAGCCTTGGCCACCGATCTGCTCCGCCATGATGGTCAGAGGACTAAAACTGAACCTCCTGGTTTACATCCAGGAAAGAAAACTCAAATTCTTATAAGATTTGAAACTGGGTTGAACATATTTGGGGTGGGTGGCTTTGAACTCATGTCACAAAGTGGCCACTCCCTGTCCACATTAATTGAGGTTTCATTAACAGAAGATTTTGTGAGGAGCCCAAGTTCCCAGTCGCCCAACGCAAAGTACATCTTTTTAAAAGATGCACACACAATAAACTTCAGAATACTTTAAAGACAACTATAGTTAAAGCCTCTTCACTTCTCAGTTTCTTCCCACAAGGAACTACTGGCGGTAACAATCAAATCAGAAAGCCCAACTCCTGGAGCCTCTGGGCCCTCTGCTGTGTCTGCAGACCTCTGAGAACCTCGGAAGGAATGTCCCCCCGGGGTGCTCACAGTGGGGACACAGCACACACGATGATGTCCCCTGTTAGGTCATCCATGGGCGGTACATTCAGGTACACATTCGGTCCGTGCAGATGTAAGCCCATGCCATCCAAACAGATACAGGACATCTCCACACAAGAAGACCCAACTCATCTTGCAATACCCGTTGCAAGCAAATAGCACGTTACTATTCAAGGACACAGGGACCACAGTACAGTCCCCAGGAGCAAGGAGAGGGTGGCTCCTGCCATAGCAAGGGTGCTTTTCCTCTTACTCTGAAGTCAGGAAGGGGAGAG